>NC_056560.1:33005869-33018180 GCF_013358625.1 Macadamia integrifolia | reverse complement strand
AAAAAAAAAAAAAAAAAAAAATAAAGGCAAGGGAAAAGAGAAGAGTGAAGAAGACAAGTAGAGTAGAAATAAGAAGTTAAAATGTAACAGCAGAATCAAACCTGAGATGCAACTACTTGCCTCTCTCGGTTTTTCTCTTCTCCTTACTTTCCCTACCTCTCTATACCATGATCTAACACTTAATCTTGGCTTTTGAGCTCCGACCACGGCATTTTCTGAACTTGGTGGTTAGCTTCCTAAGAAAGAAGAGAACAAATCACTGGAGTTTTCTAGGGCAGAAATCGCACCTCTCTTCCTTTATTCACTCCGATTTGATTGCAAAAATCAGAAGCTTCATTCCTCATGGTTGTGGCTGGAGCTGAAATCGTTGCAGCAGCATCTATCTCCCTTGCCTCATCCCTCTCACTCTGTCTCTCCCCTCTTCCCCTTCCTTCAATCTCCATGACTTTTGTCTTCACTTTCCCTTCTTTGAATCCCAAAAACCTATCCAAACACCTATGGAATGGGGATAAACAGTAACTATTCACTACTTTACTATTTTGCTTCTCACCCCACCAACACATAGGCCCCACAAGTCAGGGACTTCCACCCCATATTCCCCTCTAAACAAATGGGGCCTTAGATAAATGCTCTTGTTCTATAATAAGTTTGACTGACCGAATGATTTTGTTTTTACATGAGACTTTTTGTATTAGGTATAGTACAAAACCAGCATTTTAAAAAGTCTAAGATTACGTAAATTTGAGCTGTAATGACAAAGTTATGTTTTGGTCAAAATTATTTTCAAGTGCGCGAATGCTGTTTAAATTGGCTGAATGAAAACAATTTTATGGACATCAAAATAAAAGATTATTTTATTGGACTTTTGGTCTTTAGCAATGTTTGACCATGATAAGATTTATAAAATTTTCAGAATTGAGAAAAACCCTAGCATTTGAAAGTTGAGAATCGCTCCTACAGCCAAAATCCATTTTCTATTCTTGGACTGAGGGGTTGACTTTTTATTCTTTTGGAATTCATTTTTAAACTATTTTTATTGGATTCAAATGGGGGGTATTTGCTTATTTATGAATAATATCGTTTGTGAAATGTTACTTAAATGATATTTGGCATAAATAAGTGCCCAAATATAAGGCGACATGTAGTGCAATAAGGTGACAATTGCCTAGGCTACAGGAAAGCTGCCTGGGCACCAAGGCGGCACCTAGTCGCCGCCTTGACAACTATGGTGCAAAGTGGAGATCAACCTTTGTTTTAGCATTGTTTGTGTTGAAGTATGTTCTCAAGTGATCCTCAAAAGAAACCATTGTGCATGTGGTGTAGACTTATAGTAATTCTCTGTGGAAACCTTCCCGAGTATCGGTTAGTGTTCTGTGATGCAACTGGTATAGGGTAATGCTCACCTCTATGGTCCTATGGAGTGGGCTGATGTGGTGACAATGTATCAACACGTTGGCCCATTGTATCCATAAGATGCTCCATACCATTCAATCAGGCATATTCTTAATCATGTCAGCATGTTGATACAGAGAAATCTGATCATCTCTTAATTCTGTGGGGTTATAACTTGGAGTAGCCATAGCTCTGATACCAAATTTGTGGGGGGGGGTAGGTAGGATGAATCTTAGGTTCAGATTACACACCCCTCTTAACAAGATCACAAGCAAAACCCAACACAGAAAGTAGTCAACAACAAGGTCAAAAGGCAACCTTATCAGATATGTCAAAAATATATCCTCTGTGGATTCTTTGATAACCTCTACTCTCTCCCAACATGTCTATTTAGGTATCTCTTTATAATAATCTTTTCTCCTTGGCTGATTCCTTGAACTAATCTATCCATGTGTTCCTAAAATTATTTCTTAGTATTTTCATGAAATTCTGGTGCTTAAGCACTAATTATATTGATTACCTATTTTCCTTACTAAAGTTTGATAGATATTATCTTATCATCAATTCTTTTAGTAACTTCAACATTTATTAAATCTGTATCTGATTCCCACCCTGCTTCTATTATTTTTATCTCAAGTATACCGAAGTTTATAGTCATCGAATTCCATAGCTTTTTAACCCTTCCATCTAGTCTCTTGTATAGAAGCTATGTTAGTTTTGCTTTTTCTCATTACATCTATCAATTATGAACTCTTTCCCATTAAAGTTCATATATTCCAAGATTATACTCTAATCCTATGGTTTTGGACTGGCTTCTTTACCTGCACTTGTCCATGATGCGGGAACACTTGCCCACTTTTTACTGGAAGTTGCAAGGAAGTGACTGAAGTATTTCCCAAAATTTTCCAATTTCAACCCTTGGCAAAATTGATATATTTCACCGAATTTTGGTCCAGATTTAAAAAAATGCCCATTTATGTTTGTAATGTAACTTGGAAGGAAAAGAAACACTCCATGTAGGATCAAGCGTTTGCCAGTCATCCAAAGGCTCGGACTTGTGGAGAAGGTGCAACGTTATTTCCTTAATGTCCAGCCAGTGCGACAGAGGTTCGAGCCGGTATCTGGAAAGAGACTTTGGGCCACCGGTGCGACGCCCAATATCAGAGCCCCCATGCACACCGGTCCCAACAATCCCCACCCCCAAAGCGATGCCCAAAATACTAGAGCACCCATGCGCTTGGGAAGATTTGAACTTGCGACCACCTGCTCTGATACCACTTGTAGGATCAAGCACTTGCCAGTCATCCAAAAGCCCGGACTTGTGGAGAAGGTGTAACTTTATTTCCTTAATGTCCAGCCAGTGCGACCGCGGTTCAAGCCAGGATCTGGGTAGAGACTTTGGGCCACCGGTGTGATGCCCAATACCAGAGCCCCCATGCGCACCGGTCCCAACACTTCAATTCAAAACCAGCAAATCTTGATGCTCTGTTTGGCATTCTTGGTAGATATTGGGTTCATTGGTGAGGATAGCGTGTGGATCCAGATGTTGCATTCACCCTTGGAAATTGATGCTTGGTGTTATTTGACTTGTTTATTTTGTTCAAAATCCTATTGTTCGGTATTTGTTCCCATTCTATGAATCTTGTCAGATTTTAGCTCCTCTTTAATATTTTCTTTTCTTCTTGTTCTTTTGTACTTTTTTTTTTTTCCCATCATAATGAGATTTGCTTCCCGTATTACATTTGATTGGAACTTTTGGGACATCGCTTTGTTGTTTTTCGTGTGATAGCCGTCAATGGCTATGTTTTACATCATCTGAGAAGATCTAAATCCTCTGTGACTTGATTTACCAATGTATTATGGCACTTGGGAAATGGAAGGGTGAAATTTAGAACAATAATACATTTTAAATTGAACTTTGTCAGGAAAGTTAATTTGCATCTTAGGGATGTGTTTCTTTAATCGGTTAAAGGTAGTGCTCTTTTTTTTTTTTGTTATAAGTAAAAAATTCATTACTGAAAATGGAGAAGAATACATGTGAGAGGAGGGGGGAGGCATATAACAAACCAAAAGAGGGGCAAACCATGGGGGAGGGGGAGAAACAAACCACTAACCACTAGCCAAAAATGGGAACAAATCCATGAGGGGGGTGGGGAGTAGCAAGATGGAGGAGGGGAGGCCCTATGATACACCAATAAGTTTGTTCCTTGGGGAGTCCCTTACAGTACAAGGCTTGAGAGAAGCAAATTTGGAGTTGACGTCAAAATAGATGGAATTTCAAATCTTGTCATAGGAATGCGATTGGATGTCCATCTATGAAGATTCTGCTCCATCCTGATATGGTTAATGGTAGCACAGGAGGTGAGCTTCTTGGAAGTGTCACAAATGATGGAACCAACGAAAATCATATCAATCTAGATCCATTCTCTATTAAAGGGGAGAACTCTTCTTCTAGAAGCCATCAACTACTAAGAATTCTCTTCCTGATGATAAAGGAGGAGCAAGAGAAAAAGATGGTTGACATCTTAATCTTAGGTGCTATTTCAACAAAGACAACAAGAGTGCCAATGGATGAGGAAAGATTGCGTGGGGATGTAGTTGGAGATGGCATGCCAAGTATTGAAACTGTGATGTAGAATGTGACCTTTGTATTGGATGATGTTGCACAGAGGAACAAGGGGGCTTGTAGGTCGGACAAAATCCCAAGCGGAGGTGGAGGTGAATAAGCCAGTAGAAGAAGGGAGCCAAGAGATCTTTTCTTCTCTACCACAGTGACCATGGGGGAGAAGTGTCATGACCCAACACAGATATAGGTAAGGGTTCATCCCTCATGGCGTTGATCAAACGATTGATATATCAACATAAAAAATCATTCATAACAAAAGTCATCAAATTCAAATCTCAAACCGAATAATCAAATCATTGTCATAAATCTCAAATAACTCCTACTGATGGCAATCTAAGGTATGTTTAGTTTAAACTTCAAAATCCAATCTATTAGAATTTACATCAAATTGCTCCCTACTACATCCATCTAATAAAATAAAAACAATAAGCTATAAATCGAATTATCTTCAAGTCGCCCTCGAACTCCGCTCCCAACATACCTCCATCTCATTTCTCTATGACGTCATAAATAGGGGGTGAGCTCAACAGCCCAGTTAGATAGAATATAGTAAGAGCACAATACAAGTAACAACAATAAAAAAATCATAGAGGTTCAAACCAAATACTTTTAATTTTCCTCAAAGTAACTTTTAATAGAACACTTTCATTTGAAAACACCATTTTTATCACTCTTGCCGCCCATAATACGAGGGGAAATACGACCCCCACAATCACACTATTGTCACCCACTCTGTGACTATATATTTGCACACAACTAACAACCATAGTTATCACGATGCCTAGGTGACACATTGTCGCCTTGATTTTTGACCATCCTTAATTGCCTTGATCGCTTTCTTGCCTTGATAACTATGCTGACAACTCATATGTGTACAATGGGTATGCTTCTGCGGCTCCGAAGAGCACACTACCTCTTTGGTGGCTATGACTCCCCACTGGCACGAGTCAGTGTATTTACCCTCAACCATACATTCCCTTCAAAACCACTTTTAAACATTCTCACTTTTAGATATAGATGTGATTACATTACACAACACACGATATTTATCATCATTAAGGTTCACTCTTATAACCATATGTCACACTCACAATTCAAATCGTCATATATCAGTATGTCTCAACGAGAGCAAACATGTCAGACACAATTTACACAATCATATCACATACCTATGTTGTGAACACATTATTCCCGCCTTATCTCAGTCTGCATATGTATCACTTCAACCCTTCGAGTCTCAAATACTCAAATTAGTCACAACCCCGTAATTATATAGTATCCTCTATCAATCACCTAATCTGAAAATCATCCCCCCCCCCCCCCCAAACACGACAAGATGAAAACGAATGATTGGGTATGATGTAGATCAAAGCCTGAGAAGAAGGCTGAGAATCAACTTCAGAATTTTTTTACTGTTCACGTGAACAGTACCCCAAGTGAATAGTAACCAATATGGGTCCCACTGCTAGCTCGTAATGTGAAAAAGACTTGAAGAAGATTCCCTCTTGGTGGGCCCCATGGTTAGCTCACATGGAGGAGTTAGGCTGAAAGATTTTAAGAAATCTTTGATTGATGTAGTTTCCATTATCATATTTCCTTCTGATAGTTAGAAGATATTATCTTGCTAGTTTCTAATTTTAGTTTTTACAATGAAAGTAGGAATTCTAATTTATTGGGTTTCTATCTTTGTAAAAGGGTGGGATTTGATTTGATTTGTAATTAGTTTCCAAGTAGGACAATATCTAGTTGTACAAGGATTCTTTTCCTTTCCATGCAAGGAAGGACCCAATTTTGTAATGAATTTAAATTTTATAAATAAAGGAAGAAGGCTGATCTACAACCCACGATTGAATGAAACAAAGAAGAAAAATTTGTGCTGGAAAACTGTGAGATGCAGTCTGTGAGAGAGCTTCGGTGAGATGCCCTAGGGAAGAGTGAGATACTTGACCCAACCTATCCCCCTTCCCCCCTTCTCTATTATCTGTTATTTCTTTCTTTCTATTTTATTTTCCCTGCTATCAATCAAGCCCCAACACCTGCTGCCATTGCAAGATCTGAGAAGACAAGTCCAAGACCTGCGACATCTCTTTTGTTCAATCTACCAATCGGCAGCACCTGTGATCCTGTTCTGGAATTAATTCCTAGTCATATATCTAGGAATTAGTTCTACATTAGGGTAGTTTGAGAGTAATTAGAATAATTTGAAATCGAGTAGGAATTTCCAGATTTCAGTAAAACTGAAATTAAACTCAATCCGTAAGGTCGGATGCTTCCCGAATTCGGATTGAAACTTCCCCTAGGGTAGCTTTACTAACCCCCCACAATATGATCACAAACCAACAGCCGGATTAAAAGTAATTCAAAAAATACAAATTCTGGAATGCAAAAATTCCAGATTCAAGAGGTTTTAATGTAGCAGTCAAACCAATGATCAGAAGTCAGAACACCACCAAAAGAGAATCGAGTTCTCCTCTCGGATAGCATTTTGATGTCCTAAAGTTTGAGTGAAATCAGATTAATGGTTCAGGCTCAACAATTAAATCACTATATACTGAAAAACCAGAAATTAACATTGATTTGATCTGATCTGACATTATTGATCTTTTAGGTACTGCCATCGGTCAGAAATAATGAAGGTATCATGAATAAAAGAGAGACTATAAATTTAAAATATTTAGTGGTGGTGGGACCAACCAAGATGTATTTCATCCGACCCGACCTCAGACTCTTTCTTCCCTACCTATTTGACTCTGGCCGCAGTTATTTAGGTGGTATCCCGAGATTGAAGAGAGCAAATTTCTCCTGGGAACACACGAAATTAGAAACATAGGTCAAATCAGATCTTTCCATCGATCTTAGATGGAGATCAGATTATGTCGAGAAAACTCCAATCGATTAGGGTTTTAAGTGATTTCCAAGAACAACAAATCAGGTGGCCAGATTGGGGCCACCATTGGGATCGATTCTCACTCTATGGGAGGGGAAGTATGATCCAAAACTGGGCCTCATTGATGGCTTGATTAGCCTACAACAGGGTGGATTGGGGTAACAAGAAAACATGAAGATTTCTGGGTAGAAAAGAAAATACAGCAAACACATTAATTACTTACCTGATATTTTGGATCTGTTATAGGAATTAAGACCAGAAGCAAACCATTCACTTGATTGTAGTTTAGATCTGCATTATAAGAAGATACACACAGTAATCAATGGAGCAGAGAAGAAGGTAGGAAGGTAGATCAGTTATTCTCCTCTAAGGTCTCTTTCTTTCTTTCTTTTCTCGCCCACAATTTTTCATCTTTCTCCTCTCTTCCTCATCTTTTATGGCCCACGGTTCTCCTTCCCTCTGTCTCTCTGTCTCTCTGTCTCTCTCTCTCTCTCTCTCTTTCTCTCTCTTCTCTCTCTCTCTCTGTATTTCTCTCTTCTTTTTTTCCTGCGCACCGTCTCCTATTTTATCTCCAAGCTATAACTCCTATTTGCTCTCTTGGATTCTCTCTCCTTATGTTGCACGCAACTCTCCCTTTTTTTCTTTTATTTAATTTAATTTAATTTTTCTCTAGGACAACACATTCACCTTCCTTTTTCATCTCTAACCATAACTTTCTCCCTCTCTCATACTCACCATATCCGACCATGTCCCAACTATATCTCTAACAAATGGGGCACACCAGCCAGATTAAAACAAAAGAATAATAATCCACTTTAATGCACATAATGAGATTTGAACCTTCGACCTCTTAACCGACTAAAGTCCCAAGTTCCCAACAACTAGGCTAACACTTCAGTTATTTATTATGTCCACAATATCAAATATAAACAAAAAATTAAATAAATAAGAATAAAAGAAAAACATCCTCAGGTTTCTAATTTTTTGGGTATTACAAGAAGGGGCGGGGCAGACCAGATATCGGCTGGGGGGGTGGGGTGGGGTGGGTTGGGGTGGAAGGGGGAGGGGAACCAAGAGTCATCCAAAATGATGGAGGCAACTGTGGCTATCCTGCTTAGACCCGATGAGTAAGCGATCCTAGGGCTAACCATGGAGAGGAGCACACCCTAAGGATGCTAGGGATTAAGCCAAATGGAAGTTGAGGAGCTGTTGCCAATGACGGAGGTAATGGCCCCAAGAGCCTTAGATTTGAAGTTGAGGATTTTGTGCCAGACCCAAGAGGCATCAGTAGCGGGAGATACCGTACAAAGGGAGTCATTCTTAAGGAGTGAGGAATAGACCCAAGAAACCCAGATACTGTTCTGCTTATACACAATCATCTATATGAGTTTAAGGATGCCAATAGAGTTGACTTCCTTGATTATTCTCAGACCTAGTGCTCCCTCAGATTTGGGAAGGCCGATGGAGGCCAAACTAAGAGATGGAGGAACTTAGAAGAATCAACCCCTTCCTAGGGGAATGAGAAAACGAGGGATTGAATAGTTTTGATGATGGATTTAAGGAGGATAACGATTCTAGACTAGTAGAGGTACATGGACGTTACCTTTCCTGTAAATCGAGTAGGAAAAGGGGAAGGTAACGGTTGTACTTGAGGGGGTGGAAACCTGATCTCAACCTCACTGGAGGAATGAGTGATATACTGAGGATCAGTCGACTGGAGAGGTTCTATCAGAGCAGGTTGGCTTGTAGCCATCTGTTGTTCATAAGCCGTAACCCAAGAAGATGGAAGGAGACGAAGAAGTTCATCTCGGGGTATTTGTCTGGGTACATGAGTAAGGCTTGGAACATGAGCATAGTCCACAGAGAGGAAAAGAGCATCCTCTTGCTGACCAGTGGTTAGGTCATAGGCATGATTTTGTAATCGATAAGCCATTTGGTAGTGGAGAGTTCCTGCTAAAGCCGTAACAGTCTGAGGAGTACTAGAAATTTGGATCTGGAATTTTAAAGCAGTGGGAAGATGAAGATCTGCTAAAGCTATGTTGAAATTAGGGTAGAGAGTGAGGAATATGGTTCATGCATTTAGAGTGGTCTGAATAGTGGAAAGTACGGCATGTTCATACCGTAAAAACCGACTATCAAGAAGGGCGATTTGGGAAGTCACGGGAAGACCTTTCCTGCCATGGAAAGAGAGAGCGATCTTAATCGCACCAAAGTGGAGATGGGTGTAACCTTGATTTTTCCATTGAGGAATGAGAGTAGACGGAATCTCTAGGGTAAACAACTGTTCTTTATCGGTGGCAGGGATGTGATACTGGTCACATCGAGAGGCCTGAACCAGCTCTTTTCAAGGAGGGGTCTTCTGTCGAGGAGCAATAAGAGTCTTCCATACAGAAGAAGTAGATTTTTTCTTTGGGAAGACAGCATAAGGATTCAACAGAGGAGACGGAGTCTGAGGGATGATCTGGTCATCAGGTAAGTAATCAAACTCATACAAGGAATCTACAGAAGAAAAAGAAGAAGATCGGGAAGAAGAAGGAGAAGACGAAGCAGAACTTTGAGAAGAGAGTGAACGACGGGGAAAAGACAGACCGGGACAGGGGGCATTCAGTCCAATATCCGAACAACACAACTCACCGGCGAAACTCAGATAGATAAAAAGATGACTAGTCGAGGCCGATCAGGACCCTCGGGGACCTAGTTCTCAGAGGCGGATCAACCCGAGCCGTTACAGGGTATGAAACAGCCACTCCTTGGCTTGAAAAACCCATCGCTCAAAGGGTTCTTTTTCCGTCCACTAGAAAACCAGAACCACAAAGTAACCTGCAATAGGGCGTGGCCTAGAACATCTCTTTAACTAGCAGAGGTTCAAACCAACCTGAGAAGGGCGCTGGAGAAGGACCTTAGCCGGAGAAGGAAGACGACACTGGCTCTGATACCATTTTTTTCAGCTACAAGACTGGGCGCCTTGTTTTTCGTGAGGTCAAGCATGGGGGTACAATGGTGAGCAGTTAAGGGAGTGTACTTTATCAAATCTATTTCATGATATGCTTTTTCTTTGCATTTTACTCGTTATTTGAGGATTTATCATCTTATGATGATCATTATTTACCATTTTCAGAATGGTAGTTAAATTCTTCAACTTAAATGGTGTGTGATGTGTCTGTTTCGCCTTTCCACTACAAAATACATACATACAAGCACATATTTCCTATTTATTTGTTAAGTTGACATCAATGAATGATGCTTCACCATTTTGGGCTGATGAAGCTGTCTATCATGGTTATTTCAAGCGTTCATGTTGGTGTTATGATCAGCATTTTAATCTTTAGATAGCTTTTTTGGTCCTAAGTTTTAGATGTGGGAATCATTTTGCTTAGTATTCAGTTGATTTCTTTGCGAAGTTTATGGAGGCCTTAGAATGTCTTAAAAAAAGGGCGTACTGCAAGGTCTGAGGGGGCGAGAACTACGCAGCCTTACCCCGAGAATGTCGAGAGGCTGTTTCGATCGCTTGACCACAAGGTCGCAACATTCTTACCTGGCTGGTGGACCAAGCGTGCCCCATAATGTCAGGATGGAGTGATAATCAGAGCTTCTACCAACAATGGGGTGTAAGAATGCATTATTTCTCTGCAAAGTTTATGGAGGCCTTAGAATGTCAGGATGGAGTGATGTTCAGAGCTTCTATCAGCAATGGGGTGTAATTAATGCATTGGGTACTTAATAGGGAGCTTGTTCCTGCTCTTGGGGGTATAACTTCTTTGACGAATGGGCTAGACCGGGTCATTTCTCAAGAACAATAGTGAAGGGCCCTGAGACTATCACTTGGAAAGAGACTTATTCACAATTTTCTTCCTTTTGTGCCAAGTTGACTGATTATTTGGTCATTCTGACTATTGGATTGATAGGGAATCTCCATGTCAAATTTAATACCTGGACTCATCTGTATGGGGCCCTTCTTGTATGGGGCTTTCCCCTTGTCTTCTTAGTAATCCCCGTTCTTTAAACAGAGTTGACTGTGTTAAACAATTTTCAAAAAATTTTGACACGTCTCGGATTGGAGTGAAGCTCAACCCATGATTTGAATCATTTGATGATGTCATGGACATTATTTTTACTAAGTTCGAATGCCAACCATCAGCCATGTAGCATAAAGCTGAAGCAGCTGGAAAACTTCTGGATGTTCTGCAGCCACCGACCACCTGGCCCCTAGTTTAAGTTGTCTTGGGGGCATCAAAGCTATGAGCATGTTGCTTTGTACAATCAATGGCATTTTGGTAGATTTTGACTACATTTAGGGGCGAAAATATTCTGAATATGAGGACATGATTAGCTGGCAGAAGTGTTTAATTTTTTTTCTTGGGGGGTGATTAAGTGAAGTGAATTTCTTAGAATGTGCTTCTTCTTAGAATTTCGAAAGGATCAATTTAATGGGCTGGAGGCGCATAGGAGGGTTTGGGGGGGGGGAGGGAACATAGAAATGTTGTACCCTTTTTAAAAAGGGTTATGTAGAAGAGCATGCATTATAGCTCACTTATTCATATGGTGGAAATATACTTTTAAACTCATTGCTTTTGGGCCTATTGTGGTTGTTTTTAGGCCTGTATATCTTTCTCCTAAACAAGTGTTTCACTTTTGGTAATGTATACCTAGCATAGTTTTTAAGGCGGTCAGGCGACGGAGGCGTTTGAGGGTCTTTCGGAGCGCCTTAGCGATAAGGCGGCCATAAAGCGTCGTCTTATTGACTAAAGCGTTCCTGTGTAATTTTTTTATAAAACCAATCGATTTGGCTCAAATCCTAGTTGAATCCTATTACTCATATGTTAAATAAATATTAAAAGTTCAAATTCATACCAATATAAGATATTCATCAAGAAAACAAATCAATAAAGTGAATAAACTAAGTTTATCTTCATCAATCATCAATCATCACTCATCAATACTCAATCATCAATCATCAATCATCATAACATATTAACATATAATATAAATACATAATTATGAAACAAAATTATAAATATAAAGAAAAGAAATAAAAAATACAAGTATTTATTATACTTACCTCTGTGATGCCAAAATGAGTGCCTAAGCCCTAAAGTCATCCACTATATTTCTACTCCTGTCAAAGAAGAATGAAGCTCACCGCTACCGGAGCAAAATAGTCGCTTGGATCAGTGGTTCTTCCTTATTCCTTGATTCTTTCTCAAAGTTCTTTCTTAAAACCCTTGACAAAATCCAAACCCTGTTTGTGAATCGTGTTTTTGTTTTGTTTGTTTTGGTTATTTTTGGTGGAGTAAAGCTGATCGCGCACATCTCAAGTGTTAACAAAACCATACACCTACCAATAAAAAATCTATATTTGGAATCTTCATCAAGTAATTTTAAAGTGTTAAAAAAAAAAAAAAAAAA
>NC_056560.1:32987435-33005769 GCF_013358625.1 Macadamia integrifolia | reverse complement strand
ATATATTTTTTTTTTTTTTTTTTTTTTTTGCTAACGAGGGGTATCCTGGCCTTCGACCTTACTAGTCCCACGGGCCCATATTGACCCCACAACTGCATGGACCGGGTCATACCAAGATTGAATGAGAACCATTCAACTTTCACTAAAAATAGTAAAGAGCACTAAACACTCCATATGATGGTCCTAAGGAAGTAAGAGGAGTGTACTAGTTCTTGTCCTTCTGCTCTTATATTGTTCTAATTAATCATTTGGAACAGTATACTACTTCTATTCAGTTCTATTCTTCAATTTAATTATTGAATTACTAGTATAGCTTGCGGACTCCCTGTGTAATCATACTTAGGAGTGCAACATTTTTTATTAGTAGATAATTTTATCTTGGAGGTATAAAAGCAGGTCAACCAAGAGTGTAAAAATAGTGGCTCTTAAACACCTTGAGGAGAGTGTCAAGCTAATGCGACTTCACCATGTGTACGTGTACGAAAGCTTCTGCATCAAGTGTTGAATCTGTATACGTCATTCTTACAATCAACAAGGACTACTACTTAATATTTGTTCATCAATTGGAGTTGTATCTCATTATAGATAAGTCTAACACTGCCTCTTTTGATACTCTATTTACAACAGGTCCAAGCCTCTTTAGTCTTCTTTGGAGTTTGGTCTGGCCTTGTTGCCACCACTTTCCCTCTTCACTAGTCTCCCTCCCCGCCACTCACGCTCCTCGTGCACTCACCCCTGTTGCTATCAAGTTAGTTATTGACTTGTAAGCCTCTGTTTTTCTGTTGTAGTGACCTTTGATTGAAGAAACCAGCTCGGCCTCAAATGAAAGACAAAACTATATCAAACATAACAAGGGACAAGTTGATGCTTGATCTCAACAAATCAGTTATATCCATCTCGATAGAGTTTTGGACACCTCCTCACTATGTCTCTTAGATGAAATCTGAAAACATCCAGTCTAATTTGCAGCAAGAGAAGTATCATGGACACTCAAGCACCCACGCTCTTGCCTTGATTCCAAATTAAAGAGCACCGAAGCACCTTTGATACAGGGTCGTGAATAAATGTGCATATAACGAGGTAGATAACACCCTTGAAATGAAGAAAATCAGAGAATCTCGAATTCAATCTTGTTCAACACATCTATGGTATTGCTAATATGCTTGCAACAAAAGATGTCCATCCTACTTTGCAAATTCAACCAGCATCGACTGCCATTAGATTGGGGGTTTGAGGGAAAAATAGAGGTGGTGGTGGCGGTGGCTAAAAGAAGGATAGAGGTTCAACTAGGGATTGGATGGAAGGGCAGTGGCTGTTTGAAGCTGCTGGGAGCATGATATAGTCCTTTTGTTCGCCGTATCAAATGAGCTCTGAAGCTAACGGGAGTGGAATACAAATTCTTAGAACAAGATCTGAAAAACGAGAGTAAATTGCTTATGCAACTTAACCCTGTTTATAAGAGGGTACTAGTGCTTGTTCATGATGGGAAATCCATAGTTGAATCACTTGTCGTTCCCCAGTACATCGATGAGACATGGAAACAAAATCCATTACTTCCCATAGATTCTTATGAAAGAGCCATGGCACTTTTCTGGCTAAATTTGCTGAAGAGAAGGAAAACTGCTATCATCACCAGAGGAGAAGAAAAAGAGGGTAAGAAGGTGATGATGGACCAACGGTCTTATTTTCTGCTACACAAAGACCCATGAGAGCACGATAGAACATGAAAGTCGATACGAAAATGAGAACGCAGAATGGGTAAAAATTTGGATTCCAAAACGGGCCTTGTTCTTGGACCCATACCTGAATTTGAGGATGGGAATGTAAAACAACCAACCATTTTGACATCTCAGAATGTGTTCTCTGTGCAGAATGCATTCCAAGAATTCAAACTGAACACAACCAAAGTTTATGCTTTTTAGAATTGAAAAGTGAATTACTTTCTATCTTCTCAGGAAATCGATGAATAGCCACTAGTTTCTCTTGATGCATAAGGAAGCGTATAGCACCCTGCATGTTTTTTCCTTTGAAATAAGGGAGCTTTTATTTTGATCTGATCATGACATATGGATATTGTTGGCGTGATTCATGGAAAAGGCGATCAAGCCGTTGCACCAAATCTTTCCAATACTGAAGGGAATTCTTCTAATATATTAAAGAATCATGCACTTACCTATAATAGCCATATTTGGAGAGCTATAGGTTGTCCGCATTGCTGTCCTCATTGTTTATCCTTATCGCAACAGTTGTACAATTCTCTATTTAAGTATAAAGAGTCATCCTCAAAGAAGCAAGTTGAGTAGAAGAATTGCACCGTGGATTAGGCTTCTTTCTCTGGGAAGACTGAACCACGTTATCTCTGTCTTCTCCTTGTGTGTGTGGTTGTGTCTATCTCTTGTGTGAGTGAATATGAAACTAAACATGGTATCAGAGTGAAATCATCCTGGTATATGATTAGAGACTTGAAGAGTGAAGAATCTGTTGTGATCCAGTGCTCCATCTGATCTTAGTTAAGTTTTCTTCTCCGGTTTCTCTCTTGTTCTCATGGTTGATTTATTAAAATAATCAAAAAAGCCTTCTAACCCAGCTGAGGTTACAAAAACCCCAACTGAGACTAATAATTGCCTCACTTCCATTACCCTTAGTGGCCGAAATTATTTGCCTTGGGCTCGGGCTATAACAATAGCCCTCATTGGCCATTCAAAACTTGGCTATGTTAATGGCAAGATTACACCACTTGACTCTACTAATCCAAAATTTTTTGAATAGGAAGTCAATGATAATCTCGTTATGAGTTGAATTTTTAACTCCATGGAATCCTAAGTATATGAAATTTTTACATACTCTGAAACGTCGAAAATACTATGGGATTCCTTGAAGGATATGTATGGACATGTCTAGAATGCTTTTCGGGTTTTTGAACTACAATCAGAATTTTTCAAAATGGAACAAGCTCCTGAACAATCTTTTACTGACCATCTTGGTAATCTCAAACGCAAGTGGGATGAGTTGAGGCAATATCGTCCGCTTGCTGCTACTATTGATGTGGACACTAAACCAGAGGAACAAGATCATATTTTTAAACTTTTGGCCATTCTTGGATCTGAATACGAAGACTTAAAAAGGAAAAATCTGATTAGTAGCACTCTACCTTCATTCACATCTGTATGTTCTGTCATTCAGCATAAAGAAACACGACGCCGAGTTATGAACTCCAGTCCTAAAACTGGAGCTGATTTTTCTGAAAATTCTACAAACCTTAGATTCTCTCAAGGCAATAAAGGAGGGCGTGGTGGTAAGAAGGGAGGATCCCGACCATTATGAGCACTGTGCTTGAGATGGTCATACAAAGGATCAATGTTGGGTCCTTAATCCTCACATACGTCCTAATAAAGAAAAAAATCTTGGGTCCTTAATCCTCACATACGTCCCAATAAAGAAAAAAATCTTGAAGCCAAAGGGGGAGTTAAAGCCAATATGGCGTCTCATGCTATGTCACCAGAATTCCTTGGACAGTTGGCTCTGTGATTATAGACTTTTTAAAGACAAATAATGAATCAACCATAGCACATGTTGATACTACCTCTTCAAACTCTGGTAATGTTCTTGCCTTCAATGCATTATCTAAAGATTTCTTTATAGTTGATTCAGGGGCCACACATCATATGTGTTGTACCTCACATGCTCTATCTCATATAAGTAATAACCATGGCTACTCTTCCATTACTATGGCCAATAGAATCCAAGTTCCAGTTCAAGGCTTGGGAAAGATTAATGTATTCTCTACACCTTCTGATGGCCTGCTTGTGCCTGGACTATCTTCTAATCTTTTATCTATGAGAAAATTAACCAAAGACTTGAACTATGCGGTAATTTTTTCTTCCCATGAGGTGATCTTTCAGGACAGAATATCAAAGAAGAAGATTGGTGAAGGTCGTTGTCAAAACGGGTTATACATTCTTGAATTTCCTGGAACAACTCTTGTGGCAAGGAAAAATAATAAAACCATGATAAGACTATGGCATTGGAGATTGGATCATCCATCATACTGTGTTTTACATTCCTTGAATTCTTCCCTTTCCCTTAATTCCATTAACTGTTACATATGTCATTATTCAAAGCAAAGTAGATTGCCTTTTCCCCATAGTTTTACCATTTCTAATAAGTTGTTTGGTTTAGTTCATTCAGATGTATGGGAGAGGGCTCCAGTGGTTTCTTGTGACGGGTTTAAATACTTGTCACATTTATTGAGGATAAATCCCGGACAACATGGTTATATTTGCTTACTTCTAAGAGTGAAGTATTTCATGTTTTCAAAGTGAGAGATGCATCCACATACTCAGCCCAGATTTTTAAAGTGAGTTAAGTCAATGCATTAGGGCTACTGGAGATTGCAATGAATCATTTCAACTTGTTTCTTTGGCTCTATTGAAGCTATATTGAATGCCAAAGTGGGTTTGTGAAGTATATTGAAGATTAGAAGAGCTTCTTGCCAAGGAAGGGAAGAAAGTTGAGAGTGAAGCAGCTGGTGCTTGTGTGAAGAAGTTGTGTGCAGTATCTTAATGTTGAAGAAACCCATTTCTTTGTGGAGAATTGGTATTGATGGTGGGTTTGCTCACTTAGGTAAAATTTTTCAAGCTCCATTGGTTCCAGACTATTGCAAGTTAATTAGAATTGTATGCCGCCATAGATTATAATTGTTTTGGGGTTTTGAATTTATCATTTGAAATTTCTTATAAGGGACTTGTGAGTGCGTGCTCATAATGTATTTGTCAAAATTCCTAGTACTATCTAGGGATCCACAGTTGCAACTGTGAATGATGTGGGTTGTAGCCCCTGAATTATAAAAGATCAAACTAAGAAGAGTGTATTGGGAAAAATACGAAACCATGTGTGGGTACTGCTTCGTGGAGTAGGCACATTGCAACGTGAAACCCCTATTTTTGGTTGGTTGTATTTTATTTCGAATAGAAGATCTATGCTTATGTTTTTGTAAAGTGGGTGTGTACTCTTGGTAGGCCTGACTAATCTTGGTTGAAAGTGGGAATGCATAAGAACTGTAGTTGGTCAAATTGACACTGCCATAGCCAACGATGTTTGCCAGCGTGCCAGTCAACAATACAATATGTGCCAAGATAGTGCCAATAGTTGTGGTTGTGAACACTAAGATTACAGAGGAATTCTTGGATGTGCCAGTTGTGACCAATAGTATCATTATAGTGAGACCTGTGAGTATCAATAGTACTGAGGACTGAGTTTGTGCTAGGTGTGAGTGCT
Organism: Macadamia integrifolia; assembly: GCF_013358625.1. NCBI lineage: Eukaryota > Viridiplantae > Streptophyta > Magnoliopsida > Proteales > Proteaceae > Macadamia > Macadamia integrifolia. Next base: position 33,000,492 of record NC_056560.1, on the reverse strand, counting down.
ATCATTGTTGGGTTAGCCAAGGGGAATGTTAAGTAGTGTATTGTAAAATTTGGGAAAATTTTGGAGACTCTGATTCACCCGATCTCAATGTTAGCCTGGGATCATCACTTTCTTCTCTTTTTCCATTGGATTCCCCCCCACCTCTTGGGCCTGTCCATTGAGGAGATGTTGGTCCTTGTTCTTTGGCCCTTCTAGGGGCTTTCCCTTCCCTAGTTCTTTTTTTTTTAATGACCTGCTCAACAAGATGATAGTACATTATATGCTACTTCAAGTCGCAGGTCAATCCATCGGGTTGTGGTCAATCGGGTCAACTGTACCACAAGCTACGTACTCGCACCCCTATATGAGATCAATGTCGGGCTCCAAGCTTAGTCCTATTGGCCCAATCGTTGTGCTTCCATCACAGATCTCATAAAACTTCTTATTCGGGTCACCACCAAAATATGTCGAAGTGGGTCATTCTTCAAAACGGGTCAAGAAGTCGAGGCAAACATAACAAATTCTAATGTTGCTTTATCTGAACTTGTTAATCAGCTTTAGAAGCTGAGTTTCATAGAGTATTAACAGCACTACAGGCGGCTCGGAATGTAGATCCTAAAGACAATCTCATTGCTACCGATAGCTTAGAATCAGCTAATTTACTCACAATGGTTGATTATGATGGATGGGAGAGAGGAAAAAGTAGAATTCAGTCTTTGTAAGGAAGAACTAGATTCAAAGTTCGTAAGAGAGAGATGAGGGAAAAAGAAAAAAAGCATAAAAGCATTTGGGATAATTAAGAAAGAAAAGAAAAAAGCACAAAAGCATTTGATATAATTAAGAAAGAAAAGCAGAAAAAAGCACAAAAGCATTTGATATAATTAAGAAAGGAATCAAAAAAAGCACGAAAGCTTTTGATGTAAGAAAGGAGACCGGGGGGGGGGGGGGGGTTTTTTTTTTTTTTTTCATTCAATTCCCCCTGCCCTGTTATTCTAAGTTTTAATTTCTTATTTGTTTGTTAATTCCAGCTGCTTGGTTTCTCTGATTACTATACAAAAAGATGTTACATTTGAATTAAACAATCATCATTTTTCAGATTGTAAAGGTCTACTCTCAATATCTATTTTTCTGTTCTATTCTCTGTTTAGTAAGGCTGTAAAGGGGTTAGATATGAAGCTGATATGTCCATATATATGTGATATCTGCCCCAATTAACCAAATGTGTGTTTTAAGGCATCCCCAACAAACTCTTCTTTAAAATCTTTTGCTGTGACAATATAGAGCAAATATATCTCAAACTCTTCTTGAAAACCCATATTAATTTTGCTACTATACTATTCATGCAACAAGAGCAGCTAGCAGCCATGACAACACAAAGGGTCTTCTTCCTTTGTGGGCAAGATCATAGAGACCAGTCACTGACAAGGCTTCTGTTGTTATGATAATTAAATAGGTAGATTCACTCTATCTCCTCTTATCTCCTACTTCAATTATCATTCAGCAAGCAAGAACTATGACAAGACAAAGGGTGCGCTTTGGGGGCAACAGCATAGAGACCACAGTCACTGATAAGGCTTCTGTTGTCAAAGATTGGGTGAGTAACATCAGCTCATGGTACAATGGAGACCGCATCGTTGGCTTGGACTGCGAATGGAAGGCAAACAAGAGTAAAGAAATGAACAACAAACCTGCTACCTTGCAGCTTTGTGTCAATAACAAGTGTATCATACTCCAACTATTCTACATGGACTACATTCCCCAGTCCTCGAAGGATTTCCTTAATGATCCTACTTTCACCTTCGTGGGTGTGGATATTGATGAGGATGTTGAAAAACTTAGGAATGGCTATGGACTCAACTGCAGTAGCACTACTGACTTGAGGGAATTGGCAAGAGAGAAATGGGCCGGTCGTTGGTCTCACCCACTCCAGCCTGGATTGAAGGTTCCTGCCAAAGAAGTGGTGGCCCTTTCTATGGAAAAGCCTGAAGCTCTAACTTGGCAGAGTAATTGGGAAGACAGGGAACTTTCTCAGGAACAAATTGAATATGCTTGCATTGATGCTTATGCCTCTTATAGAATTGGTGAAAAGATGCTCATGGCTAATGGTTTTTCTTTGTGGCCATTAATGAAACTACTTTTTGTCATTTTTATTAGTTATTTAGTCCTCAGTATGTTGAGGGCTCGACTGCTTGAGGCTTCATGCTTTGTTACTCTTCTGTATATAGTTTTATTTTCAGATACATGGCAGGATTCTCTCTCTCTCTCTCTCTCAACATAAAATATAATTTTGTTGTGTAGGGTAGGGGTGTCAATCCTAAGCCCGCACCGGTAGGTCCAACCGAGCCTGACTCACTTAAGGCCTGACATGAACCAGCCAGTTTAATAAACGGGCTGGGCTCACGGTGCAGGCCACTAGCCCGTCGGGCACCCGACCAAGTCAACTCACTTAAGAAGCCCGCTAGAACCAACTCATTTAGCCCGACCGACCCGACCCCCTTAAAAAATGCCTAAATACGTATTTTACCACTAATACTACAAAATATGAGCAAAGAATATATAGGACTAAAATATCCATATTCTAAATGGGACATTCAACTGTTAAAAAGAGTGTAATTCTTGCAACTTAAATTACATTTTAAAGACATGATTCCCTTAGTTCCGGAATTGTGAATGTTATCCTCTAGTAGTTTTAAAGCCAATAGTTTAATCATTTTAAAAAAAGATATTAGGGTAGGCACATTTAGAGCCCATTTAGAGTCCGTTTAGAATTAAATAGGTCCATAGCCCGTTTAAGATAACCCGTTTAAGGCCCGTTTAAGGTAGCCCGATTAAAGCCAGATACCGATTGGCCCGATTACAAACCGGACCATGCCCCCCCAAATTTAGGCTATTTAAGTAAACAGGCGAACACGGTGCAAGGATTTCACAACGCCAGGCCCGATTATACATGACCGAGACTGTCCCGACCTGACTGGTTGACACCCCTAGTGTAGGGGATGCATGGGATGCTTGGTTATAAACAATTTAATTATGACTAATTAAGAGTTGGAATAATTACAAGATTACACAAAATCAGGTTTTCTTTTACAAAACTATGCAACTATTGTTAGAGTTAAAAAAAAAATACACAATATTGCGTTTGGGTTTAACTACTCAAAACTGTGATTCTCCCTGATATGCTTTTTTTCCATTTTATCCCTGACTTCCCCCACTATGTCCACCTTCCCTACAACCCCACCCAGACCTGAGCCACCATTGCCATCATCGCAACCCCAGCCCCCGTAGGCCAGTACCTTCTCTGCTCCAACCATCCCTACCATGTGCAGCCTCAAGCCCCACTATGTCCACCTTCTATTTGTGAAAACTGCAGATTTTTTGGTTGACCCAATCTTTTGTACAAATACTAACAATAAAGTAGTTCTCTTACTTAAAACACATTGCGTGGAGGCAATGATTGGGAAAACCATGATTAGGAACCCCTTATATGTTATAGAATTATTTTGTCCTTTTCCCTTAATATATTTTCATTTTTTCTTTTATCAAAAAAAAAAAAAAAATGGTTTGTAAAGCACACACTGAAAACATACACTCTGATCCTATGTACGTACAAAGCATATGATACATACATACCCTTACTTATGTCCATACTAGAGACATGCTCTTACGAATAGGTACACATATACATTCGTATACATACTTTAAGAATGAAACATACCTTATGAAATAAGGGATACACACCCATACATCCATGTACCTATAGATGTACACAAACATCTGTATGGGTAGTCTGGCCTATAAATACCTGGTTTCTGCAAAGTAAAATGTTAGAAAACAGAGAGTGTCTCATGGGTAACGCATGCTCTAAATTTGTTTCTATTCTATTAAGTCTACTGTCTTTTTTTTTTTTTTTTTTTTTTCAGGCCTTCGGCCTACTAGTCCCGCGGATCCATACTGACCCCACAACTGCATAGACCGGTCATACTGTGGTTGAATGAGAACCATTCAACTTTCACTAAAAAAAAGAGCATTAAACACTCCTATGTGAGTGGCCCAAGGAAGTAAGAGGAGTCTACTAGTTCTTGTCCTTCTGCTCTTATATTGTTCTAATTAATCATTTGGAAAGTATACTACTTCTATTCAGATCTATTCTTCAATTTAATAATTGAATTAATAGTATGCGGACTCCCTATGTATCACACTTAATTAGGAGTGCACCTTTTTTACTATAGGATAATTTTATCTTGGAGGTATAAGAGCAGGTCAACCCAGAGTTACAAATAGGGACTCTTATACACCTTAAGGGGAGTATCTAGCTAATACGACTTCACCATGTGTACGTGTACAAAAGCTTTTACATCAAGTGTTGAACCTATATACCGGATTCTTACAATCCACAAGGACACTACTTAATATTTGTTCATCAATTGAGTTGTATCTCGTTACAGATAAGTCTAACACTGCCTCTTTTGATACTCCATTTACAACAGGTCCAAGTCTCTTTAGTCTTCTTTAGAGTTTGGTCTGGCCTTGTTGTGTTGCTTGCCCTCGTCACTAGTCGCCCTCCCTGCTACTCACGCTCCTCGAGCACTCGCCCCTATTGCTATCAAGGTAGTTACTGACTAGTAAGCCTTTGTTTTTCTGTTGTAGTGACCTTTGATTGAAGAAACCAGCTCGGCCTCAAATGAGAGACTGATTCTCCTTAGAACATTATCCATAACGTATAATTAGTTAGGGAGATGAAGGTTGTGTTTGGTATGCATGCTTATTCTGAGAATGCACATTTCCATTCTCATACTTTAAAGTGCATTCTTAACTAAGAATGAGAATATTGTTTGGATACATTTGTTGGCCAAATGCATTCTTAATTTTAAAATGCTCATATTTCTTGTCAACATTTCATCAAACAACTCGTGGGCATTAGAATAGTCAAAACTATAGCAAACATATAGGGAGTGGATACGAATTCTTAGAACAAGATCTGAGAAACAAGAGTGAGTTGCTTATGCAACTTAACCCTGTTTATAAGAGGGTACCATGTACTGCTTGTTCATGATGGGAAATCCATAGCTGAATCACTTGTCGTTCTCCAGTACATCGATGAGACATGGAAAAGAATCCATTACTTCCCACAGATCCTCACGAAAGAGCCATGGCACTTTTCTAGGCTAAATTTGCTAAAGAAAGGTAAACTGCTATCATCACTAGAGGAGAAGAAAAGAGGGGAAGAAGGTGATGATGGGTCGATGGCCTTTTTTTCTGCTACACAAAGACCCATGAGAGCACGATAGAACACAAGAGTCGATGCAAAAATGAGAACGCAGAATGGGTAAAAACTTGGATTCCAAAACGGGCCTCGTTCTTGGGCCCATACCTGAATTTGATTGTGAAACAAACAACCATTTTGACATCTCAGAATGTGTTCTCTGTGCAGAATGCATTCCAAGAATACAAACCAAACACAGCCGAAGTTTATGCTTTTTAGAATTGAAAAGTGAATTACTTTCTATCTTCTCAGGAAATCGATGAATAGCCACTGGTTTCTCTTGCTGCATAAGGAAGCGTAGAGCACCATGTATTTTTTTCCCTTGAAATAACGAAGCTTTTAATTTACTGATCTGATCATGATACATGGAGATTGATATTTACTGGTAATATGATCCAAAGAAAAATAGACAATTTTTACCAAAAGTAAAAATAAACAATGATTTCATTGATTATGGAAACTCCTTTTTTTTCTTTTTCTTTTTTTTTTTGGGGGGGGTGGTGTGTGGGGGGTGGGGGGAGTGTTGTTTCTAGGTGTTATATGATTCTTTTTTCTTGCCAGTGAGCTCCCTCTTCTACTGTAGGTGGCGCTATGCTCTCTAGTTTTTGTTAGTATTTCTATTATTTTTCTCTTTTTAATCCAAATAATCCTTTAGCAAAATAAATAAATGAAAAACCAACCAAACTAATTTGATCTTTATTGCTTCAGAAATGATTTAAAAATTTTCAGGGTATCATAATTAAACTATTCCTATTTTGGATTTAAACTTAGGCACCGTTTGATAACGTTTCTACAGAAACAACAAAAACGATTTTTCATGTTTAAGCCAAAAAAAATTAAGGCTTAAAAATTCTCCAATGCGGGTATAGAATGTTTGGAAATGGGTATGCACATTGGATTACTATTCAACCCGATCAATACTTGAACTTGAATATTTGATCAAATGGGTCGGGTCTTCAATCCGCATAGCTTAGTTGCATTTAATATGAGAATGGATCTGGATGATATCTGCACCATTGGCACCCCTGAATTTAAACCTCTTCATATACCATGTACCTAGAGAACACAGAAAGACCCCTCAACCAGGGCGTTTTAGTTTTCAATTGCAGTTCCTAGAGAACATAGAAAGACTTGTACAAGTGACTAGGCTTCTGTTGTTAGGTCAGTAGCACTGCAGCACTGCTGACATACGGGCTTTGGGGAAGAGCCGTTGGCTTGGCCGATTGCGGCAGCCGGGAATGAAGGATCTTGCCAGTGAAGTGGTGGGTCTTTATATGGCTAAGCCTAGGAATGTTACAATGAGTAATTGGGAAAATAGGGAACTTTCTAAGGAGCAAATTGAATATGGTTGTATTGATGCTTATGCCTCTTATAGAATTGGTCATAAGTTACTCATGGAAATGTGATAGCTAATGTTTTCTTATTTGGAAAGAAGGTCTAATGGAGTTGTTATGGGTTGTTTGAGTCATCGGAACACTAGGAGCTTCATGCTTTGCTTTTGAAAAGTTTTCTTGGTTTGGGATTTGTAGGTGTGAAATGGGTTTCTATAGTTCTGTAGTTTTATTTATGATATTGCAGGATTGATATAATCTCTCTCTCTCTCTCTCTCTCTCTCTCTCTCTCTCTCTCCCTTCAAGGGCATATCATTTTGTGACCAATGTCAGACCTAGATGATCAAACCACATGATGGCCCAGCCCAATTTTCATCCCTACCAGGCTACCACCATGTTAATCACTTAATGGTAACCAATTGTAGAGTATTGGTTACAAGATATTTCCAGAAAATTACCATATGTGGCCTGCTCCTCATAAGTCAACACTGTTCCATACATTGCATGGATTTTTACTGTAACTCATTTTGGCAAATCCAGTAGCCATCTTGACCTCTTCGGAGCCCTACAGCCTATGAAACGGATGTTTAATTACCTAGATCTCCAACAAATTAAACAGGATTTTTTTTTAGGGAAATTTACTATCACTCCCTGCATTTGGCCAATATTTATGAAAACTGTCCTATCTTCTTTTTTTTATTATTTATTTATTTATGATATTCCCCTGCTTTTGGGGTTTTACATCTCTTTCTCCACCTCCCCCTTTTTAAATATCCAGATTATTCCTCATTTTCACTTGTAACTTACTGTAGTTTTTTCAAATTTTTTTGGTTCAAAACATGTTTTTACTAATCTAAGAAAATTGGCTTTGTCCTTTTATTATTAATTGGTTTAAATATTGCTTTGTTGGCTGAAACTCAAACTCCTCCTTGGCTTCCGTATCATTATTTTTCTATTTTATATTTTTTTTTTCTTTTTTTCTAAATGCATTAGTATTGAGTCACTTAAAGGAAATTTTTTTTTTTTTTTGTCTCATCCATCATCTAGGTTATTGTTTATTTGTTATTATTATTATTTTTTTGTTTCATCCATCATCACGAGTTTAATAATCTATTTTTTTATCGGTATTGGATTGGTATCGGTCTCATTTGATACTAATTCGGATTAGTATTGAATCTAATGTTACATTCTTCGTTAGGATTACCACACATGGTTTTAGAGATTAAAAAAATTATAAAAAAAAAAAATTTGATAAAGTATTGGATCTCTATCATTATCAATCAATACCGATATGGACCACTTGATCCTTCCACAGTGAAAAGAGATTTAAATTTATGGGAAATGACCACCCTCTAGTGGAGGAATGGGACCCATGTAAAGTATTGATTTTTATTCCCAATCAATTTGGACCATTCAATTTTTTAATTAATCAATTTGAAAAAGTTTAGTAGGTTACAAATGAAAAGGAGGGGTAGTCTAGGTATTTAAAAAGAGCAGGGGAGATAGAGATGTAAAAGTCTAAAAGCAGTGGAGTATTAGAAAAAATAATAAATCAGTTGTTTTATTGCCGAAAAGAAAAAGACTAAACACATAAGAATTGAGGAAACCCTACAAGCCTCGCAAGGATAGGCCAAAGGAGGACAAAAGAGGGCTTCAACTCCTATCAGATTGACCCCAGAAAGCCCAAAACAGAAAACTTACTACTCAGCCATGAAGGCACTCTAGGGGCAACCACCATCCTCAACAGCTAGGGGATCAAATGGGATGGATACTCCACCACAGCAATATATAAGTTTCTAGGGTATTTAATTTGGTCCGGTAGGAGAAACTCCTAGCATTTGACTTCCACATCACTATGAGGCAAGGAGAGGCGCAGTGGGGAAGGAAGAAGAGAGGGTGCAGGGCTGGTTGTGCAAAGGGAGAGCAGATCATGTTCATGTATGAGAATGTTCTTGTACATCCCTGATTTATGGATTTAAAATCTATTAAATGAAGAGAGAGAAAGTGGATTCTAAATCCATGGACCAAGAGTGTACGAGAATTCTCGCACATGAACCTAATCCGATCTCATGCAAAGGAGGGGGTCTAGGGCCGAGGGTGAGGATGAGGTAGAGCTAGAATTTGATGGACCACTTCACTTTTGAAACTTGAGGTACTACAACTGTTTTTTTCTTAAACATCGGGAATCTTAAATGTAATTTACCCCTTATTTAATGTTGTATTTTTTTTTAAATCCCTTGTTTATCCCTACATTAAATGCAACATTGGAAAAACTGTAATAAATACTTCTTTTTGGTAGATAATTGCATTAAATATTTTAGGGAATGATAAATTTACCCTAACTGAAAAACTGTATTAAATATTTTTGGGAATAAGAAAAATAGTAAAATGAAGGTATTAAGTTCTAAATACACCAGTAGAAATGTTATTCTTATAAAAAAAAAAAAAATTAGAGGTGTCATTTAGACGCTCTGTTATGACTTGTAAAGAAAATAGTTAATGATATTCAATTAAGGCTTCAATTAATTATTTACCGATACATAGCTCTTTTTATTTTTTGGTAAGACATATACATAGCTTTGTATACCTAAAGATATTGGAATACACGTACACAACCTTACATGTACATGAATGATATATCTTTGAATGGAGGGGCATTTTTTGTGAATAGATAATATAATTTTAAAAACAATAAAAAAGTCTAATAGGCCAACGGAGGGGGCAGCCCATAATTTAAACGATTAAACAAAAACAACATCAAAATGGGAAGATATAGCCAAAACCAAGGGGGCAATACATCCACGAAAGATGGGGTAACAACAAAAAGTATAAAGAGAAGTTACAGATTTCAAAGATGCTACAACAAAACAAGGAGGAGAATTAAGAGGGAGATCTCAAGACAGGGCAAGATGTCTATTTCTACTTGAGTTTGGACCTACAATAGTGTAAAAGATTTTGTTCCTAATATCAAATGTGATGTCGTATTAGATTTTCTCAATTATACGCAATGAGGTACAATAGTTCAACTTTTTAAACTTCTTTCCCATAAGTTGTGATGAATAATTGCACTAAAAGCCAACGTACTAAGAATATCACCGAGTAGATCTGTCCTTGAAAGAGTTTCACTCACCTCCATCCTCTATCATCAAAAGGAAGAACAACGTTAGCTAGTGATAAACCAACGCTTATTAAGAACACATTTCCCGAAGTTTGAATGGATGGATCTGGATCAAATGCCAAGTACCTAGATAGAACACAGAAAAGACTTCGCCTTGGGTGTTTTAGTTTTCAAGTGAAGTTGAACCTTCCCAAAGCTTTCTCAGTGATATATACCATTTACCTAGAGAACATAGAAAGTCTAATTTTAGCTTATGGCGTTTTAGTTTCTCAAGTACTGAAGTTAACCCTTCCCCAAACCTTTTTACAAGTGAGAAAGGCTCCTGTTGCTATTATAAATAGGTAATTGAAATTTCTTATAAGGTTCACCAAAAAAAAAAAAAAAAAAAAATCTTATAGGGGACTTGTGAGTGTGGGCTCATAAGGAATTTGTTAAAATGGCTAGTACTATCTAAGGATCCATAATTGCAGTTGCGAGTGGTGGGTTATAGCCCCGATTTTGTATTATTAAAAAACCGAACTAAGAGGAGTGTATTGAAAAAAAAAAAATACGAAAGCCCATGTGGTTACCACTTTGTGGAGTAGGCACATTGTTGAATCACGTAAAACCCTGTGTTTTGGTTGGTTGTATTTTATTTTAGATAGAAGTGCTATGCTTATATTTTTGCAGAGTGGGTCTGCACTCCTGGTTGGCCTGACCAATCTTGGTTGAAGGTGGGAATGCAAACAAATTGTAGTTGGTAAAATTGGGATTGCCCTAACCAACGATGTTTGCTAGCATGCCAGTCAATAATACAATCTATGCCAAGACAGTGCCATCAATTGTTGTTGTTGTAAACATCAAGATTCTAGAGTAGTACCAGTATGGTGAGTGCCTATGAGTATCAGTAGTGTTGGGGAGTGATTTTGTGCTAGGTTGAGTGGCATTATTGTTGGGTTAGCCAAGGGGAGTGCTGTATAGTGTATTGAAAAATTTGGGAAATTTTTAAAAATCCTTATTCACCTCCTTTCAGGTTGAGCCTGGGATCATCGCTTTTTTTCTCTTTTTCCATTGGTTTCTCCCCCCTTTTGGGCCTATCCATTGAGGGGAGATTGGTCCTTGTTCTTGGCTCTTCTAGGGGCTTTCCCTTCCCTAGTTCTTTTTTTTTTTTTTTTGAATAAATTTATATTATATTAAAAATGGGGGGGGGGGGGGGGGGGGTGGACACATTGTTCTACCGTAATTGTAACCGATGGAAGCTTTGATATGGTAAATAAGAAGGCAAGATGGAAAACAGTGGTAGAAAATTCTAATGCTGCTTATCTGAACATGTTAATCAGCATTAGAAGCTGAGTTTCATAGAGTATTAACAGCACTACAGGCAGCTCCGAATGTAGAACCTAATTTACTCACAATGGTTGATTATGATGGATGGCCTTGAAATATTTTTTACTTTGTTCGAGGCATTAAATTCCTTCTGTGAACTGGAAGGTTATGTGGTTTGTTACATTCCATGGGATCTTATCTTTCCAACGCATGTTTTGGCTTTTAAGAATGCAGGATTAGAGTCCCTTAACTTGGTAACTTCTCTAGATAAGAACTTTTTTATCCTTTTAATGTATCAGCACTTATAGAAGAAAAAAAAAATTACGTAGAAATCCACCCCCAAAATAAAAAGTTAAAGAGGAGAGAGAAAAAAGTAGACTTCAGTCTTTGCAAGGAAGAATTAGATTCAAAGTTCCTAAGAGAGAGATGAGGGGGAAAAAAAATTCATAAAAACATTTGGGATAATTAAGAAAAGAAAGCAGAAAAAGCACAAAAGCATTTGATATGACTAAGAAAGGAAATAAAAAAAAGCACAAAAGCATTTGCTATAAGAAAGGAGAAGGGGGGGGGGGGGGGGGGAGAGAGAGAGAGAGAGAGAGAGCTATGGGACTCATTTATCTATCTTCTCCTTTTGCTTAGGAAGCCATTTCTTAAAGAGTTGGAAGGTAGGAAGAGAGCATAAGCATGTATTTATTTTTTTCATTCAATTCCCCCTACCCTGTTATTCTAAGTTTTAATTTCTTATTAGTTTGTTAATTCCAGCTGGTTGGTTTCTCTGATTACTAGACAAAATATGTTACATTTGAATTAAGCAATTTTCATTTTTCTTACTAGAGAACATAGAAAGACTTGTACAAGTGACTTGGCTCCTGTTGTTATGATAAATAGGTAAGAGTCCCATCTGCTTTGATACTAAACTATTCACTGAAGAAGAGTCATGACAACACAAAGAGTGCTCTTTGCTGGCAATATCATAGAGACCACAGTCACTGACAAGGCTTCTGTTGCAGAAGATTGGGTGAGTGACATCCGCTCCAGAGACAATGGAGATCGGCGAGTCATCGTTGGGTTGGACTGCGAATGGAGGCCACACCCGATTAGATACATGAGCAACACAACTGCTACCTTACAGCTCTGTATCAATGATAAGTGTCTAATACTCCAGCTATTCTACATGGACTACATTCCCCAGTCAATCAAAGATTTTCTTAATGATCCTACTTTCACTTTTGTGGGTGTGGAGGTTGCAGATGATGCTGCAAAGCTTAGGAATGAGTATGGATTGACCTGCAATAGCACTGCTGACTTGAGGGCTCTGGCGAAGAGACATTGGCCTGGCCGATTCCGGCGGCCATCATTGAAAGATCTTGCCAGTGAAGTGGTGGGTCTTTATATGGCTAAGCCTAGGAATGTTACAATGAGTAATTGGGAAAACAGGTAACTTACTAAGGAGCAAATTGAATATGGTTGTATTGATGCTTATGCCTCTTATAGAATTGGTCATAAGTTACTCATGGAAATGTGATGGCTGATATTTCCTTATTTGGAAAGAAGGTCTAATGGAGTTGTTATGGGCTGTTTGAGTCATCAGTACACTAAGAGCTTCATGCTTTGCTTTTGAAAGGTCTGGTTTTGGGATTTGTAGGTGTGAAATATATTGGTTGTTTGAGTCATCAGTACAGTAAGAGCTTCTTTTGAAAGGTTTTCTTGCTTTGGAGTTTGTAGGTGTGTAATGGGTTTCTATAGTTCTCTAGTTTTATATATGATCCATTGCAGGATTGATATAATCTCTCTCTCTCTCTCTCTCTCTCTCTCTCTCTCTCTCTCTCTCTCTCTCTCTCTCTCCATAAGAATACTGCATCATACCTACATTGCATGTATTCAAACTATTACTCATTTTGGAAAGTCCAATAGCCATCTTGACCTCTTGGGAGCCCTACAACACATGCAAGGGATGTTTAATTACTTACATCTCCAACAAAACAGGATTTTTATTGTCAAAAAGAAAAAGACTATATACAGACAACAATATATAGAGGTGTCATTTAGATGCTCCATTAT
>NC_056560.1:32984542-32984691 GCF_013358625.1 Macadamia integrifolia | reverse complement strand
TGGACCTACAAAAATTGCATCAAACCCAAAATTGGATCGAAACCAGTATAAAACTGATATTAACCCGAAACCCATTATATATATATATATATATATATATAGGATGTTTAACCAAGCTTAACCAAGCTAGTTATCAATCCGATAATAAC
>NC_056560.1:32952168-32983668 GCF_013358625.1 Macadamia integrifolia | reverse complement strand
GGAAAGGTGTAGGGGCATTTTGGTCTTTTTACATGGATGATTCAGATGATTGAGTCTTCTGAAAAGTCGTAGAGCATCCAGTTACGATTCCAACACACTTCGTTTCATCTCGATCGGATATCGTATGAAAAAGTTATAAGCGTTTCCGTAAAGTCGGTTCGAAAATCCAAACCGAAAATCCATCAGTTGCTCTCGGTGTTGGGTGGATTTTTCGGATTTTATTTTTGAAATTCGAAGGGCTTTTGTGTAATTTAAATATTTTGAAGGTCTGAGTTGAAAGGGGTCTTTAAGCACTGAAACATATAGAGGCAGGGGTTTGATTGTAATAAAGAGGAGTAAAGGAAAGTGAAATGGACGGCCAAGATTCGACCACGTAGGCTTGATGCCCATCCAAAGGCTGCTGAGATTTTGGTGTGATATGGATGAGATAGATGCTTGCGCGTGGGATTTGATTGGTTAGATGCATAATTCTTGATGCACTGGCGCTACACTATATCAAGGTATGTTATTGTGTTTCGCGCGTGTATAGAAAGTATAAAAAGGATTCCGATCTTAATGATCTCATGAAATCTGATTAAAGCCATCATGGAAGATTCGGATCCAACGGTCAATATGCATTTTCACTTTTGTGGGTGGGAGACAAGCTCCCTTAAAATCCGGAAAAGCAACCAATCATAGATCGACAACACTTCTGACGATGTCAGCGCCTACGTCATGATGACGTCATCGAGATTCAAATCTAACGGTTTGGATCTGCTGTCCGTTGGTTTAATCGGACGGTTTGGATTATAAGATCTCTTATATGAGATCTACGGTCAGATCTCGCCCCTGTTGCGCGCGCCGCCGGTGTAGCCTACGCCACCCGTACGAAGATTCCATTTCGGGCTATTTCATTGCTCCAACTTCAAAAGGTCATAACTCTCTCATTTTAACTCCGATTTGGGTGATTCAAGTTGGAGATTCTTCATCTCTCCGAGCTCTACACATCAGAGGGAAGAAATCAGGCAGAGGGGTTGCTGAGGTGGTCGGGAAAACGAGTTGAAGCTCGTGGAAGGCTAAATGTTTGAATGAAACACTTCCATCCTCTTGCACTTCATCCATAGCCACCATTAGAGGCTTAGGAAGCTGCTGGAAACCAAGGTAGCAAGTTCTATTGGTTGTTGCCAAGAGAAAAGAAAAGAAAATAGAAGAGAAGAGAAGAAGAGGGAAATAGAGAAGAAGTTTTTTTTCCTCTCTTTGTGTGTGTGTGAATGTGAATGTGAATGCCATTGTTACTCCATGAAAGTAAAGACAAGGAGAAAAGAAAGAAGAAGAAGAAGAACCTAGAATTTGATTCTTGTGAGTTGCTTCAAGAAACCCAAGTGCCAACCGGGGTTGAAGCATTGGCGGCACCGAGACAACGTGATTGTGGTCCGCATCAAGTGGAGATCGACATTATTGCATCTCCGACGGTTACTCCTTGCCAAGGTAACCTCACTTTTGCCAAATTTCCATTATTATAAATCATTGTAGGCAAGATGTTTGATAAAATGCCTAAGTGATAGTTGTAGTCTATTTGGGGGAAATTTGCATGTATGAGTGCTTCACTATAGGGCATTGTTATAAGCCCAACTTTATTTTATTGGTGTTCAGTGGGTGCTGGACACAGGGGTTATGTGTTCCTTGGTAGGTACAACTACCTAAACCTATTTGCCGTGGGTGCGGCCTCTCGGATCATTCTGAGAAAACTAGGGTGAAGACCTAGCCATTGTATGTCATTGGTGGAAACTGGGAATGTGTTCCCTTGGCTGTGGGTGCAGTCATAATTAGTATTGAGTAAATGCTGAGCCCGACAGTGGGCATTACTCCGTGCATGTAGGCAACTGGCCGAAGCACGTATTTCTTGTGTTGTGGATGTGTATGCTCGTATTTGTATTGTGGATTGGAGTGCTTGGCTGCAGAATGGGTGTGTACATCTGGTAGACCTGACCACTTGGTGGTGCAGTGTGGATGTGCATACGACTGTGTATGTATGTGACAGTGATTACCGTGTGAGGTTTATGAGACAGCTCTGGGCAGCAATACAGGTTATGTGAGTAAGTTTCATGCAACAGTAAGAATGGTCAGTAGTATACATAGCAGCTCTGGGCAGCATTAATAGACTGTGCTATTGAAGTGCAAATAGTGATTGCCACATCAGGGGTACAGTTGGAAAGTGAAAAAATATTTGGCACACTGATTCACCCCCCCCTCAGTGTCAATCGGGACCCAACACCATCCACATCAATCTCCATCTTGACCAAAGCCGGCCACACCGTCACTGGGTCCCAAGACTCAAACCGAGCCGTTGTTTTGGAAAGATAGTCAGCAATAGAGTTGGCCTCCCAATAGCAGTGGCTGATTTTCCACTCGATCATACTCAAAAACCTCATACAAGCTAACCATCTTTGATGAACAATCCACAAGACCTTAAATTTCATAAATAAGGTAACCACCGCAACCGAATCACATTCAATCCACAACCTTTGGACGCCCAACTTTTCAGCATGTTCAATTCCTAAAACCACAACCATAAATTTTGCCTCAAAATTTGTATGAAGCCCAAGGAAGTTCTTGAAATTGGCCATAACCTCCCCCTTGTCATTACGAAATACACCACCATCTCCAGACATCCCCAGATTCCCAAGGGAGCATCCATCAGTGTTTAGTTTCCACCACCCTCTCGGAGGACGATACCAAAATATTTCAAAGAACTCTCTCGAAGAAGGCCGCACCCATAAGATTAGAAATGGAGATGGATGAACCTATGAACACCAAAGAGTGGGAATCAATTTCACTTCTAATCATGGTAAAAACACGCTCCATAGACTTTGAAATTCCCTCAAATCTTCTAGAATTCCTTTCCAGCCAAATGCTATAAGGAACTAGCACAAAACCTTTTCTCCAAACCTTCTGACAAGGGACCACCTTCATTTTATATTTCCATTAGGCTATGAAAATCTCCATCCAACTAAAGTCGATCCACTGAACACCAAAACAATCACAAAATTTCCACCACAGAGCTTTGGAAAAGATGCAATTAAAGAAGAGATTTTCACTAGATTCCTCCTCTAACGCACATAAACTAT
Organism: Macadamia integrifolia; assembly: GCF_013358625.1. NCBI lineage: Eukaryota > Viridiplantae > Streptophyta > Magnoliopsida > Proteales > Proteaceae > Macadamia > Macadamia integrifolia. The sequence continues at coordinate 32,980,561 of NC_056560.1, read as the reverse complement.
ATCTAGAAGGCCGATACACCCCACGTTTTTTCACTTTAGCATCTGTAGGGATTTTATTTTTTATCAACCTCCACCCAAAAATAGCTTGACGGTGTTGGATTTGCGACTGCCATAGGAGAGAAAACCATCCAACCTTAGGCAATTTTTTCCTAATTATATCCCATGCTGATTTAATAGAAAGCACATCAGAAGAGGTAGGCCGCCAATGACACACATCCTACAAATTAGGGATATAAATGTATTTTATTTCCTCAAAAATGATAAAATCACCTCAAACTCCACCCTCGGAAGAGACCAGCAATTATTTCTGATAAAATCCGAAACTTTAGTCCTCAGGGGATCTAAAGAATCAGGATCGATCATCAACCTCTCCATGATGGACGCTGAACCTAACCAGTGATCAAACCAAAATTTGATTTTTTGGCCATTCCCTACCGTCCATTGCTCCTGAGACTCAACAAAACTCCAGACCTTCCTTCTTGAGAGCTGGCCAAATCAATGATGAAATATGACCATTTCTCAGAAAGCCGTCAGCCTTGAGAAATCGACCCCGGAAGAATGAACTGATCGACGAATTGCCATGCTTTATCTACCTTGCCAACTTACATAAGTAGGCAACATTAACATCCTTGAGCTTTCTGATTCCCAAACCTCCCTCGCGTTTAGGCAAGCAAACATCCTCCCATGTAACCACTATTTTTTCCCGCAACTCCATATCACCTGACCAGATGAAGTTTCGCATCCATCCTTCCACCATTTCAATAGAGGAGTCAAACCACCAATAAATTTCAAAGTTGTGAATCCGGATACTAGAAATAACCGATCTCAACAACTCTACCCTTCCAGCCATTGACAATAGCCTTCCCTTCCATGCGGCCAACCTCTTTTTTATTTTATCTAGTAAGGGAAACATATACTCTTTTTTCACTCTCCCTTTAAACTGTTTCCTGCAGCTCAATACACTGTCTAACAATTGAGAGAATTGCCCAGGTGGAAACGTGAGGTACCCTTTGGTAGTTGGTATTGGGGTTCCTTCTTCTACTGCCTTTTTATCTTCTTCTATCCAAGTGAACAGCCAGTCACCTATTATTATAGATACAGACACTTGAAAAACAAACAATTTCAGTAAAAAGTCCACATACATTTTTTTTTTTTTTAGTCAGGTTTTATGTTATTTGACTCGATTCTTTAGTGCTCATAGACCTCAAGTCTCGACTACCGACCCTATTCACCAACAACAAAATGTAAAAGTTTCAACAACTTGGTTCTAACAACCAGAAAATCGTCACATGTTAATCTTCATTGGTAAATGAGGTGACCAACTCCTGTTGTACTTACAATTCACTAGTCCCCCTTTTTCATTTTCATGGCATTTGAGATTAACAGAAAACATTGTAAGAGTATTGTTCATTTCTTTCAAGCCTTTCGCAACTCTAATTTATTATCCAAATCAGTTACTTTCATTCTCCTTGGTATTCTGGCCATCACCATACTTTATGGTCAACAAAGAATCATGTTGTTTAGTACAAGAAATCTCCAAACCCTTATCAATACAATAATGGCTAGCATATCATACTTGGGTCTTTTCAAGCCTGTAATTACTAAGATGCAGCTTAGAGAAGCAATAATTGTAGTCCATAGGTTAGGGATTAAGGCTCGAACTAACATGCTTAGAGAACTATGTTCAGAGAACCTTTGGGTTTTCTATCTAGTTCCTATTTAATTAATCTCTTTCTTCATTAAGAATCGACGACAGTAATTGGGGTGCTCGAAATCCATCCATAAGGCGAAAAAAAAAAAAAACTTAAGTGATGAGAACAATTCTAATGCAAAATTAGGTATTTCCCCCTCAATATAAGTGAATTTAGGCTTTGTTACGAGTACAAAAATACTTGAACCTGCTTGATTACAACCGGGTTAGTCCAATAAAAGGAATAGGAAAAAAAAAACACATAATTAATCACTGTTTTGGTTGTTGCAATATTTCAATTCGAGAAACAGCGAGGGAGAATATTTCCAATGAAGTCTGAACAGCAATACCTAAATTTTCTATTCTGAAATTTCCCCCTATTTTCCCAAGTACAACCGAATGCCTATAAGCAAATGCAGCCAAAAAGCATTAACAGGGTTAGTAGAAGAGAAATCAACTAGAAGGCTAGTCGCAATTCACATATCAAACCTGGCACAGAGACTTGGCATGGATTGTATAATTAATGAAGCCAATTGGCACTCCGTTAAACAATGAAAGCTGAAAGAAATGCAAGGAAGATTTGAGGCAACTGCTTGAGACCCATCCAGCAGGAATATAGAATACCAAACCCAACAGCTGCAACAAGAGAAATTAGCACATCAGTTTTTAGGTGCTAACTTCAGGCTTTCAGCACCTACTTAAGAGTCAAAGATAACAAGCATAGATAGGACAAGAAATTGGCATGTCAGCCACATGATGGTTTTTAAAGAAACCAATGTTAACACAACCAAGAAAGATTCTTCCCGACCCATACCTTGATTTCAACCCCCCCCCCTCAAAAAAAATGCCTAGGGTCAACCTAGACACCGACACCTATGGCTATGGATAACAATATGACAATCAAATTAACAGACAACTTTTGCCTGAAGTAGATGTTTCACTTGCGCAAAATCTGATCTAGAGCAATACCTGCTTTATTTATATAAGTGTAAACTAAGCACATAAAATATAGTAATTGGTGGTGGTTTACCAACATAGAGATTTAAGACAGATCCTCTTGTTACCTCAAAAGAGAACTTCCTACATTAACATTTAGAAAAAAAAGGGTTAAGAAAAGTGAAATTAATAAAACAAAGCTTCGCATCAAATTTAAGGATAATAGTGCAAAAGATGTATAAGCTTTGATTGAGGTGAGCTAAAACCTATATGGGATCCTCTAGGTGCACTAAGAGTACTGATTAAAGAGTCCTGGCAAACAATGGGGTGATAAGAAAAAAAGATGGATAAGCTACTTTCAACAATCATTTAGCAAGAATTAGTGACATCGATGAGATTGGAGATCACATATTTTTCATTTCCTTTCAAAAATAATGCAACAAAGTTGAGGATCATAGTAGATGGAGGCAAATGGTTTGTCCTGGCCAAGAAAGTTGCCTGACAAGATCATTGCCAAAAATAAAAAGGACAATAAAAAATGCTGGACAAAATGGAAGTAAAATGCTTTGGTTCCTATTTTTCTAGAATAAAGAAATTACTTGAAAACAACAGATATCACAGCATGTCCAGACAATTGGCTATACCATGAAACCCTAGAGATAATGATAGGGCACAAAACAGGAAATAAAAATAGAGAATGCATAAACAGCTTTGGATTTATGGCAAGAGAGATTGAAAAGAAAAGTATCAGTTGAAGGTATGAAGCTGCAATACCCTTAATACCAGAGTCTTCTCTAATGTACTAAAGTAGAATCTCTTGACATGCTCACATAGTAAAAGATTCAAAATACCTATGATGACTACAATACATACAGACGAAAGATTGAAGACCATATGAACTGAAGTCGGGAAGATTCAAAGTATAAAGTTGAAAGAGATGATTTTATGAAATCATAAAAGCTACTAATGGTGCTTCAGGAAAAGGCTGGAAAAGTTCAACGCATCATATCCTACGTAAAATTACAAAAATTAGAATATTAGATCATAACACAAGCAGTGACGGAATCATGGAAACAAAAGTCCATTGCTTACAAGAGGAGTTCCCAATGATATTCCTTAGACTTACCCTACTGACAGCCAAGTTAGATGAACAATCCTTGAAACTTCAGCATGACCACTTGCAGAACAGTCTACTGCCACCTTTTTTGCTCCCAGGTCTCATCCAACGTTTGATCTGATTCTTAAGCTAGGCCATAGAGATCCAGTAAATGAGCATCATGAGAATATATTAGCAAAATTATGTCAAACCAACAGGATTAAAAACTGGCCAAATGATGAGGAACGAGCTTCAACTAAGTAACGATTATAATCAGCTAGTAGAGAATATCGTAGCGAGCCAATGTGGGGCCCAAAAGTGGACAACCAGCTGTAACTAGTACGGTACTAACCCCATCATGATGACATGGTCCTTGGAATCAAACAATTACCACTGGTACTTTTTCAGCCAAGGCTTCATGGTATGACTAAATACAACAAACCAACTAATGCATCTCACAGTTACCATTAGGCTTTAGTAAATGATTCTTCAATTGAGTTTCACTCCCAGATTGACTAAATTCACAAGCTGCAAGAAAAAGACCAAATGGCAATTTTCCCCACAATTATCCGATAAAATAAGAAATGGAAAATTGAGATGGATCAATGAATAAAGAAGGTAGGACCTAAAATTGCAACTCCAGAAGCAAAGTCAAAAACCACCACTCCTGCAGCTTATCGTCCATAATGACTTGGCGATAGTGTTGCACTTGAGAAATAACTAAACTTCTATGCTGCAGCTGTTAAACCACCAGTCGGTGGAAGTTCACAAATTGCAAGGTCATCTTTCTTTCAGATTAAAATATAACAGGGGAACAGAGAACATTACTGAGCTCCACGATGAGAGACTGATTATCACAATGAACCAAACATTAGAATCTATGCAACTCAATGTGTAAGAATTATGCAGTAATCTGAAACACAACCTAATTAAAATGATTAACATGTAAGAGTCAAATAGATATCTTCATTAGCCATTGAATCGTGTTACACAGAACATAATAGAAATTCCAATGGGAGGGCCAATTGGCAAGGAAAATGTACCATGCATCAGACGCTACTCAAGCAGAAGGTGCGACATGTTTGCACAGACTGAACTTGTCTGAATGGGTTAGGAAAGCATTCACCATATACCTAACTGGGAGCATAAAGGGACATAAAATATTTATAAATCAGCTGCAAAGACTGAAAGGGGGGGACTACTGCAGCATGTAATGACATGCAAGAAACTTCCAACTTTTTGCTTTATATTTCAATAAAATATAAGGTCGAAGTCAAATAACTTGGATATTATTTAACTCAAAAGCAAACCAAATAACCACAGAGAGAGAGAGATAGAGAGAGAGCTGGTGGGACAGCAATCGCATTGAAAGAGAACTTCTCATAACACCATCAACCATTAACAGCAATCAAAGCATGACCTGTGCATATGCCTTGTATCAAGTAATCATTATTCAGGACTATACAAACTTTATGACAATAAGATGCCATCATTCCTTTGAACCTGATAGAACATGGATGTTACATGAAGAACATTTCCACTCTTGACAAAGACACAAGCACAAGGTGTTAGTAATAGCTGATATCAGACTTTGAACAATTGATAGTTGCACGCATCAAAATTTCTCCAGTCAAGGTGTCATAATGAGCAGTTTGGCTTCAGAAATGACGGGTTTGTAGCTTCCCAATCGGATGGCAAGAGGTATGAAACCAGCAGCCAGATGTGAGCAGTATCTTCAATATAAATTCTGGAAGCAACCCAACAACAAATTGGGAAGGTCATGAGACTGTTCGGCCGTAGCAAACAGATGCAATATATAGATTTTTAGCCCATTTTTCCTGCAAGCAACCATTATGTAATGATTTAAGCATCAAAAAACAAAGATTGCAAAATAGTAGGGGGGAAAATGAAATGAAATAAAAAAAAATAACCAACCTTGACATGTGTACTAGGAAAAGCAGATGTTCGTAGAGTCTCCTGTGTTTCATCTACTGGTCTTCTTCTAGGCACACTAAGAACAAAAGCAGCCTGGTCCCAAGTTGCTGCTGTGGCAGTGATGCGATAACCATGATCCCATCTCCGATGGATACCTTCACTAGGGTACAGAAAATCTAATTCAACAACCTGAAAATATGAAATATGAGATCAGTCTGCCATGCATAATTAAGGCACCAAAAGTAGCATATTGCAATGGAAAAAGGCTTCAAAGAAGTCAACAAAACCTGGTCTGAAAATCCTGCACTACGGGACATAACAACTCCCCATCTACTTCCTGCCGTGGCCATGGAGGTGACATAGAAACCCTCCCTCCACTTTTTGTTGATCCACTTGAATGGAAATGAATCACTTACTTTGTATGACTGCTGTGCATACTGTGTACCTGGAACCAATGAATTAACAGCAGCTCAGAGAAATGGCAATAAAAATCACAAACCCAACTACAAAACAAATAAAATGATACTTACCTTTAGACATTACAACCAATGAGCTTCCGTTAGTAGCTCCAGCTATTGAACTAATATAGTAGCTCTTCTCCCACTGCTCCATAATCCATTCCTAAAAATTAAACACAACCAAAAATAAGCAAGAATATTTTTTTTTACTTGGACATTCATGAACTTCTAATATAACTTCACTTATATGCAGAGACTGATATACTAAATGTTGAATTCATCCACGAACAAAACAGTCAAACACAACGGCAATCCCATGGAATCTGCCTCAGGTAAAAAGGAGAAGCAAGCAATTACTCACTTTGTGAAGGAAATAGGGTGAGAGTTCATAAACTTGATCAGTGAAACCAGTTCCAGCATCCATGATAAGGGCCCATAGATTTGAACAAGATGCCACACTGCTAATAAATAGACCATCTTCATTTCCTTTCTCAATGTGTTGGGCAAGCCTTGCATCTGCAACATTATAGTGATACCTAGGAAAACCCATAGCACAATGAACTGTCAGCTTATCACTATGTTATCGAAGCATAAATCAGCATTTTGTGTAATCTGAGTAATAAATACCTTTGCTTCATAGGCCGGCGAGCATTATAGACACTAATCCATTGAGTTGCAGGCATCCCCATCCGGACCTTTTTCTTAGGTTGCTCATCTTCCTCTTCCTCCATGGTCAACCGGCCTCTCTTATGGCCAACCTGATAGATAAGCTTTACAACATGTAACCATACATCAGATGTGTTCCAAGTGGTCAAAAGTCAACAACAACAACAATAATAATAATAAGTACCTTCTGTGCTCCATCAGTGTTAATTGGTCTAATATCAGGATTTGGACCGACAATTCCATCAAATAGGGAAATGTATCTTGCATAGTTTGGTTCCTCATCAAATTTCAAATTCACAACATATTCAACAAACTGTCTGAAAGGTTGTGGACAAAAGCAACAAAGAGTTTCTGGAGATGTTGCCATCTTCTTTTTGCAGACAAGGAAGCCTTTATTTTCGCCCTATAGCGAAGAGCAATGAAGCATCAGAAAAATATTTATACAAGACAATATCGACATGTAGACTTTGGGAAGGGAATACCAGGTAGCCTTGCCAAGGTAGGCGACCGCGAAGAAGAAAAACTAATGTATATGCAAGAGATTCCAAATCATCTCTCCTGCTTCCAGTTCTCCCAAGATGAGCATGCACACTAGCATAACGCACTGTTCCCCTGAAAAGCCAAAAGGGTGGTCAGCCAAATGGAAACTATTTTTCATGTTTTAATATATCATATAAGGAAGCCCAAAGCAAGACCAACAAAATACTCATGACAGTACCTGAAAACATCGGGCCGCTGGTCATACAAAACATGCTGACCATTTGTGTCTTGCCATTTAGTGGCTGCCATCCAAAACAGGTTATAAAATAATAAGAAACACAGCCCTCTTTATCATGCAGAACCAGAAGATGGCAATCAAAAACACAATAAACTAACCCAAACCAAGATCGACAAGGAACAATTTTTTCTCATCTGGAGTCCCTGGAGTACCAAGCAAAAAGTTCTCGGGCTTTACATCCCCATGAACATACCTGCCAAAATTGAGGCAATCATAATTATGTTTTGCTAATAGCAAGACAAGTACTTCAAAAATACTGTGAAAGAACCAAAATGATTGCATGGATATCAATTATTGAAAATCTAAGTCAGTGGCGTATCATTGCCCCAAAAATCTCACCCTTTAGAATGCATCTTTTCCAGGATAGAGATTGCTTCAATTGCAATGCAAGCAACCATCTCAATAGACATTCTGTAGTTAGTAAGATGGAATTAAAAATTTGAGGAAAATAGGTCAGCATAAAATTTAAAAAAAAAAAAAAATGGAAAGAATATATTAAGCACTTCTCAAAGAAACCCACGTGTGGGAATTGTTATTCCAAACATCCCATAGACTTGGTCCCAGCATATCCATAACCTGTAGGGATAAAAAATTATCAGCAATAATCCTAAAAACAGACATATAAGATGCCATTAAATGAAGATCACAAAGCACGTGTAAATAAAAGCATACCATGACATAATAGTCACCTTGGCGGCCCTTGTAATGGACTCTTGGCACACCATGACTGCCACCAAGAGTGCTGTCATGCAATACAGAAGGTAAGTGTACATTGTTGCATGCTTGAGAAAATACAACACTATTTACAGAGTATGCAGAAGACAACCAAAGCATACAATAAAAAGAATGCAAGGAGTCATACTTGTAAACCTGCCACTCATAAGGTGGTCCATAATTACACCCCTTGCTACTTCTATGCTCAAATTTTAAGGCAACCTGATGTATAGAGAACAGAGAACACATTAGAAGACTAGATCCAACAAATACCACATTAAGCAATCACACTGCACAGAATAAATACCTCACCTCACTAGCTAATGGGCCAGTACTTCTATCCATTGTAATTGTAGCAGACATACGGCGTCCAACATACACTTGTCCGAAGCCTCCTTTGCCCAGCTTTCTTTCTATTTTGTACATCGGAGAATTACCCACTTGGACCTGTGAAATGCATGTCCTAACAATTACAAGCAGGAACTACCAAGTACAATTGAATGAAATAAAGAAATCACTTGTAAGTTGCAAGTCATTTCCTCTTTTAGCTGCATTCTTGTTCTTAATTCATAATGACAATTAGTACCACAATTAGAACATGAGTGAAAAATAAACACAGAGGAGCACATAACCACTAACGTGATCCAAGATACCAGAATGGCAAGTAATTTGAAAGTCACGACAGGAAATCACAATTGATCAGATTACTATATTTTGGGACTTTGCTCTCATTTGACCATTTCTGGGACGAATAGATATCAAAAGAAGAAAAATAATACAGCCATTTTTGGATTTAGGAAACTATAAATAAGCATCATAGTGCACGAGGCTCCCGCAACTGCAGGGTCTAGGAAGGGCAAATGTATGCAGCCACACCCCTGCTTCGCAGAAGTAGCTGTTTCCAAGTTTTGAACCTGTGCCCAGCATAGTAATAGTGCAATTTAACCGTCGTGTCACAGGCCCACCCACTATTTAGGAAACTACAAATGTAATAATAAAAAAAAATGTGAAAATTTGGAATCTAAAGACTAAATAAAAAGAGAAAAATATAAATTCAAATTAAAAAAAAGACAGCATGCTTTAAATATTCGTGCTGCCACACAAGGCCAAGATTCCACTTTACAGTGCAAACCCACGGTAGAAGAGGGGTTCTCTGCACAGCTAGAATTCCAACCAAGAGTGGCCTGCCACATGCACTTAAAAGGCATGGTGCTACAGCCTCCTAGAGATTTAGGAAGACTGTAATGACAACTGAAAGGGTTGTCACATTCACATTCTCACTTATCCAATGGAATCTCAAAGGTCCACAAGAGCTTCACAAGAAGTGCAAGCTGAAAGCCAGATAGAAATAAAGATCAAAACTAAATTTCTAAAGCACAATGAATCAGAGGTACGGAAACCAAAATCATCAAGATACTAGAGTTCACTTCATATGGTACAAGATGTGTGAACCTTACAGTAGAAAGATTTAAAGAAGAAAGGCATTAAGCTCCTATTGAAGAAACAGTGAACAAAAGGCATCTTCTGAGAAAAAATTACATTGGCTAGCTTTGAAACGCAGGACGCATATCCTGTGCAGCAAAAGAAAACTCGAATTGCAATAGAGGGCAAAGAAAGAGAAATGGACGAGGAATAAAAAGACCAAAACTTGTTCAACCACCAACACTTCAGTATCTGGGGAGATGATCAGATGAAAAACAACCGTCCATATTGCCACATCCAAAAATAATGGAATGGAAAGACAGTTGCTCCGAAAGTCAGAAATCCAAAAGAGATCAAAAGAGTGGAATGCATAGCCTGCATGACAATCTCCCGACTCCTACTGTACCAAATTCCCCACCTAATATGACAAATCATCTGATGCTTCACTCCCAAAAGGGAGATGCAATGACAAGGATTTGCAACAAAACTAAAACTTCAGCTCTAAGCAGAGACCCGAATGCCCATCAAGGATCTCCAATGGAGTAAGTTCTCAATCTCCCAGATAACTAGATACAAGCTGTAGTCTCTCATAACATCGGGAAAATGAAAAATCCAGTACAGAAATTATTTTTTTTCCAAGCACTATAAAAGGAGAAAAAAGTCGAAACCTTTTCAGGAAGGGGAGCGGTGCTTCCTTCATCTTCTGCCCCAGGAGCCTTATCAGCGCTCCTCCCCCCGCTATCGTAATCGTCCATCTTCTTCTCTCCAACCTCCTCCCCACCAACCCCGACTCCTCTGCCAACGCCGCCTTCCTTTAAAATCCTTGCTTCCTCCTTAGCCTTCTGAGACGTCGTCGGAACAGAGCCCTTCAAGATGTTCTCATCGACCGGTTGTTTGTTCTTCGTTGTTCGTCTTCTTCTCGTCTTTGTAATCACCTTCTCGTCTCCGATCGGTTTTGGCTGTGCTGCCCGGCCCCTGCGCACTCCACTACGCAGTTCCAGCATCGTTCACCCATCAAATCTCATTCCTGAAACCCCTTAGCTGCTCCTTCACAACTCTCGTTTCACAAACTCATTCTAGAAACCCAGACTCGGTCCGACTAGTAGAGAAGAAATGGATCAAAACAAACAAACAAAAACCAAATAGAGAGAGAAAATGGATTAAAAACTCAACCTTTCTCCAACAGATTTCAAAGATGGAAAGCCAAAAAAATAAACCAGACTGACAAGGAATAATCGAAAGATATAGAGATCGATTCAGAGAAGACTAGGGTTTCTATGATATGATTTTGGGGATCTGTGGAGGTAACGCTTCCACTACATTCAGAAAAAAATGAGCGAAATTTGGTTATTGAGGCTCTCGGCCGAAGCGTAAATTGCTTTTTTTTTTTTTTTAATAAATCACAAATAATCTAATAAATGCGTGCCAGCCCTTCGATTTGAGTTAATAGACGATCCGATTTGAGTTCCAAGCATGTGATCTTTCGATTTTGTTTTGGATCGATTTTTGTTCAAAAAAAAAAAAAAAAAGTAAAAATAATAAGGAATAAAGCGAGCAGAGAAAGAAAAGAAACTGTCATATTACTACGAGATAGTCCTCCATCTTTTCTTAAATTGACAAAGCTATTCTGTCATGGAAAATGGATTTTTTTTTTTTTTTTTTTTTTTTTTTGGGTAATGGTTTTGGGCCTTGGGGTGAAAATGTCAGATGATGTTGAATTGAGAAATATGGACCATTGATTTGGTGTATCAAAGCAATTGAACGTTGGCAACAAAGAACAATTGATCGTGGGGTTTGGATCAATTACCTTTAATATTGGGCCTTAGGTAATTGAAATGGAAATAAATAAATATTATGGGAGAAGTCTTAGGGGTATTAGAACAATCTAATCATGGACACACCGGATCATTTCAGATTCCCATCGGTGACTTTTTTTATATATTTATAATTTTGTAAGTGTCCTACACCCCAATAAGCATTTGGCCCATCATAATGGTATAAAACTTTTTTTTTCTTTTTGAGAAAAAAAAAAAAAGATTCCTATACAGCCATGGTAGGGACTAGGGACAATTACTATCTTCCTAAAAGTTGATAGTATTGGTAAGGAAGTAAGTTATTTCCTCCCAGTATGCATATATGCACATTTATGAAGATATATACAATAACAAAAAATTACAAAAAATAATACCGACAAATCAAATTCAAGCTAAATCATAAAAGGACATACCAAAAACTCTTTTAAGGTGAGAAAGAAAATTCACAAGGCCTAGTCCAAATAAAATTTTTATTAAGAAAATAATGAATTTAGAGTACTCTCTAGTTAAACTAGAAGGTAACCAAACACCAAGAGGAATAACTCCTCTTGGATTTAAATAAGCCATCAAAATAATAGGTGGAAATTCAGTATTTTCACATCAATATTGTCGATGATAAATACAAGAAGAATTGTCATTTTTCCTACTTTCTTAAATAAGGAGAACATCGTCACACCATCACACTACAATCCTTATATGAGGAACAGAGCACCCAAAAAACTAGTTTTTTCTTTTCATTCTACTCGTTCATGGAACACAAACACCATGAATTCGAAAAAAGAAAAGAGAGAATAATAGGTGTCAATTGCTCATTTCCTTTTGTCTCTTTTATAATTATTTAGAGAGAGAAATTGTGGAGTCGATTTTGTAAAATCATCCTCACAAAGCAAAAAAAAAAAAACGTATGGATCCCATTTCACATAGAGAAAGAACCCAATAAACTCTCTTTCAACTCATGAGGTGGGGGACCTTTCTAACCCAAACCTACTATGCTTCTATAAAGTCACGCTTCACCTTTGATAATACTTCTGTCATCATATTTACACTATTTGTGTCAATATGAATCTTGAATCCAACAATACCTTATATCAATAAATATGTTTTATCTTGTAATGGAAACTCGGGTTCTTACTCGAATGGATAAAACTATGACAGTCACAATAAAAAATTTACGTGTCTTATTTCAAACCTAGTTCTTGAAGGAACCATTTCATCCACAACATCTTCCTTATAGGTTTCTACTGCAGCAATATACTTAGCTTCTTTATATGATAAAGCCACACAAGTCTACAACAATGTTGTTCTCTTATATTAATAATCCACCATGAATAAATCGAACTTCTTGTACTACTACTATAGTACATTTTTTAAGTCGTAGAAGCTATTTCTTAACCTGTAAATCATGTGTTCTTTATTTATTACTTTGAAATCTTTTGTTTGTTTTTCTTTTATATCACCATGGAGAAAGGTTATCTTCACATCAAGCTGCTGAATTTTAAAATTCGTGTTTGTTGATAAACCTAACACAATTTAAATGACATTTTCACTATATAAGAGAAAATCTCTTTAAAATCAATGTCATTATTTTGCCCAAAATCCTTTATAACTAATCTTGTCTTGCACCTCAATTTTGATTTGCTCTCTTATGTCTTTAACCTGAATACACATTGATTCTATAGTGTCCTTTTAAGAGATTATTATGCAAATAATTCATCATCTCTTGCTTAGCTTTTAACCATTCAACTTTAGCATTTTGGTTAATTTGCATCTGTTGGTATAATATATTGATATTGTGGATATTTAGCAGGCAATTGATGTTTTCTTGCAGATTTCAAATGATGTTCAAATGGTGGCTCTTGAAGATGTTGCTCCTCTGTTAAATATCATTTGTATTATATGCGGGAATATATCATTATCATCTTGAATATTTCCCCTATCATTGTTATTGTTTACCATAAATGGTAAATGATTGAAGGTTTTCAACTCTCTCAAAGTTTTCAATTGTATATGGTCTTCAAGAAATACCACATCTTTAGGTATCTTTCATGTTAAAAGAAAAGTTATTTTTAGGGAGGATTAACATTACTTTCTTGCTTATATGATCAAGTTATCAATGCAACAAGTCTATAGCAGATTTATTCTTTGTTGTGTTCACCTCTGCCTTGCACACTTTTGTTATACAGAGTGTAAAACTTATTTCTTTTTACTATTAATTTTTTTTCTGAATATTATCTGGGACCTAGGATAGCCCTTTGAATTTTATTAAAAATGAAACTGATAGTAAAAAAGACAAGGGGGGACACCCGCCTTACCCCAACCCAGGAGAGACAAGTCACTCTATCACTCTCAAAACCCAAAAGAAGACCCTTACATTATAAAGACTGGTAAACCAGTTTTATCCTCTTGAATGATGCAACTAAAATCACCTGGAAGAGGATCATCAAAAGGTTCTTTTGTAAACTTCCATAGACCATTAAAAAAAGATTGATATAACTTTTTTCATTTAATTTTTTTATAGGAATCAAATTTATACAGAGTTCCGCACATGCCTTACATGCTTGAGAATCAATTTGCAGCCAGCATTTGTTTCAACACTCACATTATACATTCTTAAAAGTTTTTAAGTGCCATTATTGTTTATTTTTACAACACAAAAATTGCATGTTATGTAAGAGGTAAATAATTCTAATGGTAGCATGGTATAAAGCACTAGTATTTTTATAGAAAAAAAATACATTAGTATCAATAATTCAATTTGTGTCATAATATGAAAATGTGAGACAAAATTTATCTGAGCAGTGATAGCAATATCATTTTCTTCTCTTATCATTTTTTTTTCATTGTATCTCTTTTAAACTGTATACGTTCTATTTTTCATGTCCTTCCATTTTACAGTGATAGCATATGATTCATTTTCTTGACAAGGATATATTCATTTTCACTTCTCTTAATACTGAGGTTTTTTGCATCTACTTATCTCATATTTTTTTTATGATAAGTGTCTCTTATTGAGATGAACCCAATGATTTTCTTCTCGTCTTTTCATTTAATAAACTATCTATTATTTTATTTGAGAGTTTCTCATATGGTATAGAATTACTAAGAGATACCACCAATGAGTAAAATATCAAGTAATGATCTCATAAGTAACAAGGTTTGTAACTCATCATCTACCACATTATTCATAGAGGAGAGTTGGTTAACAATACTTTTCACCTTGTTCAAATGTTCTGCAAGTGAATTTCTTTCTCTATATTTTAGGTTCTCAAGCTTTCTAAACAGAAATGCTTATTCTCGGCAGCTTTCTGTTTGTACAACCCTTCTAATTTTTTTCACAATAAATATGTTGACATCTTTGTAGATATATGATGGAAAGTTGTATCATACAATCATTGAATGAAGCCAATTTTTTTTCGATCCAAGATCTTCTAGTCGAAATCAGACACTTTTACAGTATAATAAATCTTTCATCTTTGCTTTTCAAATTATCTAAGTCCTTCCATTTAAATATGCCATCCATGTGCCAATGTTTTTTTTTCCATTATTTACACATGATTAATTACAAAAATCAACTATTGATATCATTTGTTAGAAAAAAATGAGTTTTTTTTTTCACATTATGTAAATTTAAGGAGATACACAACAACAAATATAGGGAAAAAATGTAGATAAATAAATCCAGTCAAAATGCAAAAGGATATACCAATTTTTGCATGGAAAACCTTTTCAAAATGAAAAGAAAAAACTACGGGGTCTAGTCTAAATAAAATCTCTACTATAAAAATAATGATATTACAATCCTCTCTAGTCAAATTAGAGGTTACTAAGCATCAAGAGAAAATAACTCTTGAATAAAAAAATAACTTACCAAAATAATAGGCGAGCATATAGTACTCTCACCTTAATACCAACAATGATAAATACATAAATATCTACCATATTTTCTATTTTCTTGGACAATGAAAATGCTATCATGCATTCACACTACAATCTATATACAAGGAATAGAGTACCCAAAAGACTAGTATCTTTTTTTCTTCTCACTTTATTCACACTCACAGAAATATGAACACCCTATATTCGAAAAAAAAAATATAGAATAAAAGCGATCAATATCTTTTATAATTATTATTGAAAGGGAGAAAACGTGAAGTCAGTTTTATAAAATTGCATTCATAAAATAAAATAAAAAATGTGGGTCTCCCTCCACAAGGAGGAGAAAACCAATAGATAAAAGGATGAAGTTATTCTGACCACTGGATAGAGAAATCATGATATGAATTAGTTATACATCAAATTTTAAATCATAATTCATCAAAATACCCTCCCGTTTATTGGTATGCATTCCATTTATGTTTATGCACGCCCATGATATTCTACAATTACTTTGTACTTTCTCACAATCTAATATTTCAAAGCTTAGTTTTGTCATGTAGCAAACTTCGATAGAACTTCTCCTTGACATGACTGGTGTTGACAGTTAAAATAAGTGTGCAAAAATATAAATGAAATAGATTTTAGAGAAATCTACATGATGCTCATTTTTGTTAGCATCTTACATGTCAAGATTATAGTGAGGACCAAAATAGTATATTTAGTAAGAAAATAGAATAGAGGACTTACATATTTAATAATGAGAGAGAGGATGTGAGAGGGAAGTGCATGTTGATGCCATTTACTTATTTTTTTTCTTTTTTAAGAGAAAATATTTTCACTTTTAATGAAGGTTCAAAAGTTAAAATATCTGCCATTAAAAAAAAAAAAAGAGTTGATATATCTACCTTGTCAACGGTTAAGTTGATGATGATGAACTATTGAATATCCTCCAGATTATTATAAAAAAAAAGCCAAGACTAATAATATATAAAAATTTTTGACCCATCATAATTATTTATTAGATCTTGTATTTGAGTATTCCTTCTATACATTTAAGGGAAAAAAAACATGATATCCCATAAACTTTTGGTTTGATTTGTTGGATTGAATTGAAATTTAACACATACATGAAAAGTGTAAGCAAGTTATCGATAATGCACCTATAAAGTTGTAGTATGGATCAAAGTACCCCATGAGGCATATATTAGTCAAATTTTTCTTTAATTATTAAGCAAATTATCAAGACTTAAATATAAAAACAATAAAGGACTAAATGATACATTTAAAAATGTGTTGAAACTTTAGTTAATGTATTAAGTAATCTTTTAAATAAATGGATTTTGACATCTCTACAGATGTATTTAGAGCATATAACATTTTTTTTAATAAACTATACAACATTCTTTTAATTGACCATGATCATATCTCCAAAAGGTTTTAAGTGAAAAGTAAAGAAGGATTTTCAAAATAGATTGAAAGTGATTAATCATCATATCATTATCATGGGCAATCATTTTTTTGCATTCTTTTTTGAAGTATATATCTGAGATGATTAAATTTTACTTACTAAAAATATATATATATATATATATAGTTAAAAAAGGAGAAAGTTTTCTTTCGCTGTGTCAAGAATGTTCACTATACCATCCTAAGATTCAGAAAACCCTATCAGGTTTTAGCATGTTCCCCAAAATATACTCTCGTGCGTATCTGAAATCTTACAATTAAGGGATTTTCCTTCACTGTGACTTAAGGAAAACTCAGTCCCCCTCCCCTCCCCACCCAAAAGAAAAAATTAATAAATAAAGTTATAAATTATTTGACACAATTAAAGGTATGTTTGACACCACTTAGGTGTCAATAAATAATTCCTTAACTAAATGTGTATCTTATTGTAACCAAAATGGAGAACTGAGAAATTGTACCCTTCTTTAGATTACTTATTGTCACCAATATTGATTAAAACAAGATTTTTCCTTGAAAATATTGTACTTAATTATTAAAGAAAGTGAGATAATTTCTTTTGAATGACTTCACCCTTTCCTAAAAAATTCACCATTTTGAGTCACATAGAAAAATTATGAGGCAACTCCAACCATTGGATAAAGATGATATGACCTTAATAGTCACGTGTCAAATTTTGTATTCAAAATTCAATTAGATGCATTCTTTTGCATGCATGCTTATGTCACTCTTGTGACTACCATGTACGTTTCTATAATCCTAAATTTTTCAAAGCACTATTGAGCCACCTGGCAAGTTATGTTTAAGTTGAAGTTTGACACAAGGTACCTATGAATTTATTGATCTAATCAATTTAAGTGATAGATCATCGATTGGATTTTACTCACTGAAAGAAAAATATATAGTTAAAAAAGGAGAAAGTTTCCTTCGCCGTGTCGAGAAGGTTCACCATACCATCTTAGGATTCACAAAACCCTA
Organism: Macadamia integrifolia; assembly: GCF_013358625.1. Taxonomy (NCBI): domain Eukaryota; kingdom Viridiplantae; phylum Streptophyta; class Magnoliopsida; order Proteales; family Proteaceae; genus Macadamia; species Macadamia integrifolia. Next base: position 32,962,734 of record NC_056560.1, on the reverse strand, counting down.
TAGGTTTTAATATGTTCCCCAAAATATCCTTGTGTGCGCATCTGAAGCCCTGTGGTTAAGGGATTACCCTTCATTGTGGCTTAAGGAACACTCAGTTGGTCAGCCCCCCTCCCCTCCCCCCTAAAATAAAAAAAAAAAAATTTACAAATTAATTGACACCATTAAAGGTGTGTTTGACACTACATAGGTGTTAATAAAGAATTCCCTGATTAAAGGTGCATCTTGTTGTAAGAAAAATGATGAACTAAGAAATTGTACTCCTCTTAGATTACTCATTGTAACCAATATTGATTAAAACATGATTTTTCCTCAAAAAAATTATACCTGATTATTAAAAAAAGGGGGATAATTTATTTTGAACAGCTCCACCCTTTCCTAAAAGATTCACCATTTTGAGTCATAGAAAAATGATGTGGCAACTCCAACCACTGAATAAAGATGATATGACCTTAATAGTCACGTGTCGAATTTTATACTCAAAATTCAATTAGATACATTCCTATGCATGCATGCTTATATCACTCTTGTGACTAGGTAGCAAGTTCTGTTTAAGTTGAAGCTTGGCACAAGGGACCTGGGAATATACCAATCTAATAAATTTTTAAGCTCCATTTGATTTACCAAGTGATAGATTTTTACGATTCCTTAAATGGAATAACAAGAAAAATTTCTCCTAAAAAATCTACTTTATTCTTACTTTAATTTTTTTAATAAAAATTTTTGCTTTAAAATAATTTTTTTACTAAATTCACCCCATTCATTTCACTTTACTTGCATCAATGTAAAATGTATTCATACATTCAATATATTATTGGTTAGTGGTTATCTGCAATTGAATCAAATTGTGCATAATCCATTAGATGTGAATCTTTTACATAAGAAATATAGGGATGGAAGGAGTTTCGAATGGTTTATTAAAATAAGATGGGATGAAATCCAATCCAATGGTTGTGGATTCCATTGCAGGAAGAGGTAGAATTAAAAACTCATCAAGCCATTATGCCCATCACCCACTAGCCACCATAAATCCAACATGAAAGCTATCATTGACATGCAAGCCATGTGTATGGTAGTAATTCAAGTCATCTACACAACCTATGTACGGAATAATAACTGATATGTGTGTGTGTACGCGCACAAGGCTGATACAGGCTAAACAGGATTCATAGCCCAAACGAGGGCCAATAAAGAGGCCATTTGGCCTCACTATTACTAACTATTAACCTACCACTACATTTACATGCTCTAGTTTCTCCTCCTTGTGAGTGCTTCACATTTCAGCCCTTCGCCTTTCTTGCATCCATGACTACTCATTCAGAGCTGCCATCACTGGCCGACCCTAGGAACAATGATTCTTTACTCGTTGATGATGAAATTGAGGATGAATCTATTGCTGCTTGGGACGATTGTTAGGATTTTTATGTGGGCTTAACTGATACTAATTGATCCATTGGGCCCAAGCAATTAGACCCACTCTGATTAGGAAACTCCTAGCCCAATCCATTGTGGGAATGAATTAGGGTTTTAGCGATTCTATTATAAATAGAAGCTAAAGGTCCCTGCAGCCGTCACTTTAACACCTTCATGGTTTTGAAAGCACGGACTCCCCCACAGGAATAGTGCATGTGAGAGTATTCCAAGGCAGAAAGGCTGCAGAAGATCTTAAAGGCTAGGACTCCATTGTGTAGTTCTTTGTTACAATCTTTATGGGACTAGTCTTCAAGTACATGGGAGAGAGTTATGTGATCAATACTTATGGGACTTTTAAACTTACACATATGTATTCTTCTACTCCCATTGATTATCATGTATGGGGTAAATCTATATGCTTGTGTGGTCTAGGGTTTAGGGACTATACCCATGGTTAATCTTTTATGATTGATTTATGATTCTTGTATTCTAACATCAATGGGGTTATTCATATGGTTCTATGGTAAAGAATCCCCAACAACAATGCCCTAGTTGGTTTCGTCCTCCTAGGTAAAAGCCATCGCCGCCAAGCGCTAACTGAAGCCTTAATCACAGCATGGAACCCTAAATACCCAGTCGAGGTCTCCCTACTTGAGCACAATAGATACCTTTTCAGTTTCCAGCACTCACATGACCTACAAAATGTACTTATTGAAGGTTCTTGGAGTGTCACTAGCGACCTTCTTCTCCTTGAACCAAGGTGGGATTATCAAAACTAGACTTTCAATGGCTTTGAGTTTTGGGTCTAGTTACATTCTGCCCCAATCGAACTATTAACGCTTGAGTTTTCTCATCTTGCATCTATGGTTGGTTCTCCGATTGTGGCTCTTCTGATCTAATAGGTTCAAACGGGAAACTGTCTTCAATATCTCCATTGTCATCTAAATTTGGATATCATAAAGCCATTTAAGACTATCGTCCCTTTCCGATGCCTCTCTGGATTTAAGGCTGATATCCCTGTTAAGTATGAAAATCTCCCCATCTTCTGCTATAGGTGTGCCATTATTGGGCATGAAGTTTCTTATTGCGCTGATCTATATGCATGAGAATGCTCTCACTTCAGTATGGAACTTTAGTCCAGAGCTCCGAGGACAACCCCCATTTGCTAGATTGATAGAGAGAGCGCCATCACCCCCCCTTTAACGAGTCTTCACATGGTCATAGTTATGCTATGCATACCACCATAGGTGATGCTTATGTCTCCCAAGCTACTTTTGGACACCTCCTTGCCACCACCATTACCAGAGAAGACACTTTTTTTTGGCTAAATGTTTCTGTTACCCAACTTGTGGTACGTCTTCCACATGTCCAACAACCAGGCCCTACACACCCTGCACAGCCAACCACCACCATGTCCCTCTGTTCCCCCGCATGCACCACTGCCACATCTGATTCCTTAACAACCACCATTCCACCCGCATGTCCTTTTCCAATAACAAACTCAAACATTGCCTTAGGCTTTGTTTGGTAGCTAAGAGAAGAAAAGAAAAGAAAAGAATAGAAATGGAAAGAAAACAAAAAAAATTATGTCTGTTTCGCTACCAATAGAAGAAAAGAAAAGAAAAAAAAAAAATCTATTTTCTTATGTTTTCTTGTGTTTTAGGCAAGACTTCTTTTTTTAGCAGCACAAGTATTCCTAAGGTGAGTTTTGAAATAAAATAAATATATATATATATATATATATATTATTTTGGTTCAGGACATACCAAATATAATGAGAATTTTTTAAACCAAGAAAATATTACAATTTTTGTACTTCTTCTTCTCTTGGCTTCCAAACACAGCCTTACGGAATTGTCCAGTCAATCATATACAATCATTGACAGCATATCACATCAACAAGGAGTCCAACTCATTGTTGGCAGACCAGGTTTTGACTAGGAAAACTAGGCCAAGTTTGGTCAAAAAATTATAAATCTGGTCAAGAGTCATGAAGACTCGTCCTGTATTAAAAAATGACAAGACTGAGACCAAATCATATCGAGTCATTCAAGACTCATTTTTTTTGCCCGAGTCACAACAAAACGGCCGATTCTTGTCAAAAATTTAAGTCAACATTTCTGAATAGTTTTGAACTAAAATATATTCTAACGATGTTAAATGTTCAATGACCGAAGTCTTCTGTATTGAATCTAGCGACCATTGAGTGTATACATCTAAATTTTAATAAAAAAAAACATGATTCATGACCATGACATTTCCAAGTCTGATATTATCACTTTCATCCAAAAGAGAATGAATGATGAGCTTCATAATCTTTTTTGAAAAACAAACACTTTTATTCTATCTTATCTCAATTAATTTATTTATTAATCATTTATTTGGATTGCTTGAGAAAGACTAGTATGGACATAAGATGGAGAAATTTGATATGACTTGCCTGATTTTCTATGACTTGCTCTGACTCACTAGGATTTAAAGAGGACGAGTCGAGTCCACTGTTAGTTAAAACGCGTTTAAAATGCAGTTGCCGTTTGCAGCCGTTTTAAATTTTTTTTTTCGTATGCCTCTATGCAATGCCAAAAAAAGGGGAACAGCTGAATAAAACGTTTAAAACACGTTTTAAACGCACGTTTAAAACACGTTTTAAACGCACGTTTAAAACACGTATGCGTTTTAAACACGTATGCGTTTTTTAAGGGAAAAATAGGAATTTTGTCATACTAATTAGAAAAAAAAAAAAAAAGAAAACATCAAAACCCATTCGATAGGGTTTTTTCCCCAAATCCCAAATTCCCAATCTCTTATTCCACATCTTTGTGTTACTCTCACCAGTCACCCGAATTCGCTCAACCTGAGTTTTCTTCTGAACCCTTCTTCTCCGTTAGTCAATCGAAGAAATCATATATCAACTATCAAGCAGAGTCTTCCTCCTAATGCTTCTTCTCCGTCGGTCCTCAGAACCAGAGAAAAGAATAAGAAGAGACAAGTAGGCAACTCGCAACTCGCAACTCGCAAGACTTGTAACTCACAAGTCGATCGAAGAAGACGACAGTAGCAGATCATCGGAATTTAGGCATCGACAGCAGCAGTAGTAGGTCATCAAAACTCGGGCGTCGAGTCGTCGAAAACAACAGTTGCAGGTCATCAGATCTCGGGCGTCGACAACAGTCGATCAAAGGAAACCCTCTTCTTCTACCTCTTCCTTAGTCCTCACACAGTCGACAGCAGTCTCAGTGTAGCGGAATCTACCATAGGTAGTGATACGGATACCTATTGGTCACATATCCTCTTCTTCTTCTTCCTTCACTGTTCAAAATAAATTCCATCTAGCTTATATCTCCAATTGTGGCCTACCATTGGTGAATTCTGACCTTTGCTTTTGTGTTTACTTCCTGTTTATCATTGCTAGTATTTTTTTTTCTTTTTTTTTATCATTGATCTTTGGACCTGTTATAATGATACTGAGTTCTTTAGACATCTTGGATGATATGGATGGATGGATTTATTTTATTTTATTTTGGATATGTCTTTTTTAATATGGTGTATTAAGTTTTAATTTAAAATTTACATTGGATTCTATATTTTGGATGATATATGCATGAATGTTTGATGTTAATGCAGTTTAGAACATTACATGTAAGTATATAGGTAATAATCTCTCAAATTACATGAGTATACTGCCCTTTTTTTGGTTTCGTTTTTTTGAAAACTACACGTTTAATATTGTACCATTCGTTTTCGTCCGTTTGACTTTTCCTATTTTTTTGACCTTTTTTTTTGCTGTACCATTCATCGTTTTTACCTGTTTAAAATCCGTACCGTACATCTCTATTTTTTTACCTTTCCCTTTTTAACTAATAGTGGTCGAGTCACAAAACCTGGTTTTTCAACTATGGTCTAACCAACACCATCATCTAACCTCTCTTTTACCCTCACCCAAACCGGTATCTCACACCTCATCCATATGTTACTCCCACACCTCTCTCAAATTTCAATTTATGGACCAGTTGGCCCAACTGTAAGCAACCCACCAAACCACCTCTCACTTCTAATGGACCCTAGTCCTCCAACCCAACCATTACAACTAGAAGAGACCTTGTTACCCACACTCACCCTAGCCCATTTTAAACCCTCATCTTTCATCAAAAAAAATTTTTAAACCCTCATCCTGCCGAAATTTTTTTTTTTATAAAGCTCCTACTGAACTTGACTTGTATCAATAACCAAGACTCAACCAATTGCCTCAACCTGAATCCTCTATTCCAACCTCTGTTATTATTGTCCCTTACACCCCATCCCCCTCTCCAAATTCGTTGCCTTACTTTCACTCACATAGATGTTATGGATTCCACCACCACCCTCAAATGCTTCCTCTAACGCCTCTCAGCTGAACTCACCCAAGTTAAGAAAAATCTGAAATGTGCTTGTAACTCAAATAGTTCATCTCCTAAATCCTCCCCGATCCTCACCCCTCAACCTAATCTTGATTCATCTCTTCCAAAATGCGCATTTTTTAATGCAGACCCCATGGTGGATGGGGAGTTATAGCCCCACAGGCAGTCATGAAAATCCTTGGTTGGAATTGTCAAGGCCTTGGGAGGACAATTCATTCCCTTGAGCAGCTTTAAAAAACTGATCAATCGGACCTCATTTTTATGATGGGAACCATATATGCTCCTCATAAACTAGATTGCCTCGGTCAGAAGATTCAAATGGTTCGTTACTGTCATGTTCCTTCTATAGAGAATATTCTCTATTATTGTCCCATATACTAATTAGGTAATTAACCGATACTAATCTTATAGAATTGGATTTCAAATAGAAAATCCACTCCTCGTCTAATTAGGGAAAAGAGTCCTACCCTATTTGGCATACCTTGATGGGAGGTTACAAAAACTTTATTTAATAGGACTCTAGGTCCTCCTCCTACCCTAACGTCAATCTCATTATTGGCTCCATCACCAAGAGAGCATTAAGGGAAGCTAGTGGGAGAAACTTAGAGGATCCATTGTGTTCGTGATTGAGATTGTAGGAATAAAGATACGGGAAGAATATAACGGCAGAAAATTCTTCACAGTCGATGGTGAACGATATGCGTCGACCCTTATAGTTTAATTTTGTGATTCAATGATTGTATGACAAGATCACATCTGTTATTATTAGTAGGAATAACATCTTTCAAGTGGTATCAGAGCTGTATGGTTATACCAATGCGTTTTTGAATCACATGGAGAGTACTATTTATGAATAGTACTTGGTGTTGTTAATGAATAATACCCATATTATGTTAAGGTAAGTGAGTGGGTTACTGTTCATGAACAATACTCAACCCATATTATGTTAATATAGATCAGATTGATCGGATCGGCTTGAATGGGATGTATTGTATTAATTTTGATATTAATCTATATAATTCATGATCGCTATCATGTGGACAATTGTAAAATCTCCTTTATGTTATTTGCATGGGACTCACAAGTATACTTTACCCATGGGTTTATTTTGAATAATGTAATTTAGGGTTTTAGGTTTGTGGCACCCTACTTAAAAAAAAAAAAAAAAAAAAAAGAAAAAAAAAAAGAAACCCATATGTGGGGTTTAATAAAGCCCATATTATGGGATTTAATGAAATAAACCCATTATGTAAGTCCATCTTTTCCTTGTTTAAACCCATTAAAGGGCTTTTGATTAAATGAAACCATGAGCCCATTATGAAATAAACTCATCTCTATTTCTTACTTAAGCTCATTAAAGAGTTATTGTATAAATAGAAAGAGAAATAAGAAACCAGAAACACTTTTCTCAATGTTTCTATTATTGGTTATTTATTTCTATTTTTGAATATGTTTCTCTTTATGCCTTTTTTCTGATTCTATTCATAATAGAGATGGTTTCTTTGTACTTTCTACTTAAGTTTGTACATATTTCATGGATTATACATCTATTTTTACTTATACTCTCTATTACCAACTGAATTTGTATGATCTTTAGAATACTTTTTATGGTAGAAATAGATAAAAATAGATGTTGTTTATGTTTTTATGCATTATGAACACCTATGATGCTTGGATGACAATTTATGTTAAATTTAAATTAAAAGTGTATAATTATCAAATTTAAATATGTTTGGGGCATCAATGATTATGTAATTAAGTTGAATGGGAGTATCCATAGGTACACATTTTTCTTGATCACAATAATTTTATATGTTAGCCTTAAACATAATTGTATCACACATTCAATTTAAATTTCAAACTTTAGGGTCTTATGATGATTGTTATGTAACGGTCAAGATAGAATGGGAATATCCGCAAGTATACATTGTTGATTAACTACGTTGATCTATATATGATAGTTTAACGGTTAAATAGGATGAGAATATCCACATGTATACATCTTATTTGAGCATTTTGATGATTTAAATATTTTACCCTAATGATGTCTTTCATCTAATATAAAGTGAACCATTAGCATGTTATCATCTCGATCCCACGTGATAGATTGTAATGATGCAATATGTTACTTTTATAGAATTTTAATATTCTATTACTGAAACTAAAAAGAATGATGATTGATAAACATGTATTACTTATTCTTATTCATAGGTTCAACACCTATCCCTATTTCGAATAATATGTCACTTCTGAATGGATCAAACTTTAATGATTGGCATGAAGAACTTATTTATTACCTTGCTGCCATGGATCATGATTATGCCTTACATAATGAGAAACCTACTTCTCTCACTGATGAGAGCACTGATGATGAGGTTACATTACATGATTGGCGGGAGCATTCCAACTATCTTTGCCTTTTATATATCAAGAAGACGATTAGTAAGACTATTAAAAGTTCCATACCAACTTTTGAAAATGCAAAGGAATACCTAACCAATGTAGAGAACCATTTTGCTACTGCTGATAAATCTTTGGCTGAGACTTTGATGACCAAACTAATAACAATGAAGTATACTAGTACTAATGGGATAGGGGACCATATCTTTAAAATGGCAATTATCTGTGCACAACTAAAACCCCTCGAATTGATAACGAATGAAGGTTGCCTTATCTAAATCATTCTAACTTTACTTTCTCCTCGTTTTAGAGCATTCAAGATCCACTACAATACAAATAAAGATAATTGGACTCTGAATGAACTTCAGAGTATGTGCGTCCAAGAGGAAAGGAGATTAAATGACAAGGGAGGCCAGGTTGTCAATTTTATATCTAACCAGAATAAAAGGAAAAGAGAAAATTTTAAAAAGAACAATACATCAAAGAAAGCCTTCAGTCCAAAGTTTGATGACAAGGAAAAGAAAACTGACAAGTTAAAGTATTTGTTTTGTAATAAAGTAAGACACCTTTAGAAAGATTGTCAGAAACACAAGACTTGGTTCGAAAAGAAGGGTAATGATTCTATCCTAGTATGTTTTCAAACCAATATTATTGATGTTCATTGTAATACTTGGTGGATTGATTTAGGAGTAACTGTTCATATTTCTAATTCTATGCAGGGCTTTCTTACAACTCGAAAACTAAATCAAAGTGAGAGCGTCGTCTACATGGGAAACCGACAAGAGTCTGAAGTTCGATCTATCGGCACTTATAGACTCATTTTGGACACCAGATTCCAGTTGGACCTTATGGATATTCTTTATGTTCTTTCTATTTCTAGAAATTTAGTTTCATTATCGAGACTTGATTGTAAATGTTTTAAGTTTACTTTTGGTGATAAGGTTGTAAACATTTTTATAGATATCAATCTAGTTTGCACTGGATATTTATGTGATAGTCTTTATAAACTTAATTTGGATTCTAATTTTTTTAAATTCATTCTTGCACTACATGTGAATGTTGGATCAAAGCGTAAATTTAACAATGATGATTCCTCATCCCTATGGCAAAGATGTTTAGATCAAATTTCTAGATCTAGAATGGAGAGGTTAGTGAAGCATCAAATATTGTCAAATCTAGACTTCACTGACTTCACCACTTGTATAAATTGTATTAAAGGTAAGCAATCTAAGACAAATAAAGTTGCTGCCAAAAGGACCAATTCACTTTTAGAATTGATACACACTGACATTTGTGGTCATTTTGATCCTTGTATAACTGGTAAAAAATATTTCATCACCTTCATTGATGAGTATTCACGATACCGTTATGTCTACTTATTAAAAGAAAAATCTAATGCTTTGAATGTTTTTGAGGTGTTCTGTGTTGAAGTCGAAAGCAAGTTAGACAGAAATATTAAAACTGTGAGATCTGATAGAGGGGGTGAATATTATGATAGACATACTGATGTAAGGCAAAGTAAAGGACCATTTGCCCATTCCTTAAGTTGAAGGGTATAACCCCCGAATACACAACTCCTGGTACACCTGAACAAAATAGGGATGCAGAAAGATGCAATCATACCATCATAGAAATGGTACGTAGCATGATGAGAAACTCCTCATTGCCTGAATTCTTGTGGAGCGAAGCATTAAAGACAACTGTATATATCTTGAACTGGGTTCTTAGTAAGTCAGTTCCTAAAACTCATTACAAGTATAGAATGGAAGGAAACCTAGTTTAGGGCATTTACATGTATGGGGCTATCCTGCTGAAGCTAGATTGTATAATCCACATGAAAGAAAACTTAACCCTAAAACCATAAGTTGTTACTTTATTAGTTATTGTCAGTGGTCAAAGGGCTATAGGTTTTATGCACCCACACACAGTACCAGAATTGTGGAAACTCGAACTGCTAGATTCTTAGAGGATGGTAACATTAGTGGGAGTGAGAAACCACGTAATGTGGTATTTGAAGAACATCAAATTTTCTTACCGACTTATGTACATCGTAATAATATTGTTGTTCCACGGGTGACTATTCATAATGATCTTGTGGAACAACAAACTATAGATGATGTACATATTCATCATGATAATGTTGTCCCACAAGTAACTATTAAAAATGATCCTATGGAACAAAAACTATTAAAGATGTATCACTCCATGATGTAGTTACCACTGATAATACTATGAATGTTTCTCAACCGAAAATTCAAGGAAGACCTCAGAGGGTTAGGAGGTCTGCTATTCCTGATGACTATATAGTATATCTCCAAGAATCAGAGTTTGATATTGAAATCAAGAATGACCCATAAAC
>NC_056560.1:32948364-32951670 GCF_013358625.1 Macadamia integrifolia | reverse complement strand
TAGTTGCAAAAGGATTCACTCAGAAAGAAGGTGTTTTCTCTCTTATCTCTAAGAAGGATTCTCTGAGAGTCATATTAGCATTAGTAGCTCATTATGATCTAGAGCTTCACCAAATGGATGTGAAAACTGCATTCTTAAATGAGAATTTAGATGAGAAAGTCTACATGAACCAACCTGAGGGATTTAGTGATCAAGGAAAAGAAAATCTAGTGTGCAAACTTAAGAAATCCATATACGGACTTAAACAAGCTTCCAGACAGTGGTATATTAAATTTAACCACATCATTGCTTCCTTCGGATTTGTTGAGAACACCTTTGATAGATGTATATATCTAAAACTTAGTGGCATGAAATTTATATTTCTGATCTTATATGTGGATGATATTTTACTTGCTAGAAATGATTTTGGTTTGTTGAGTGATACAAAGATCTTTCTTTCTAAGAACTTTGAAATAAAAGCTATGGGTTTAGCTTCTTTCGTTATCAGCATTGAGATATTTCGTGATAGATCTCGTCGGATACTTGGGCTATCACAGAAAACCTATATTAATAAAGTTTTAAAAAGATATGACATAATGAATGATCTAGAAAGAGCAAAAATGAAGGATATTCCCTATTCTTCACAGTAGGGAGTCTTATGTATACAATGACTTGTACTTGTCTAGACATTAGTTTTGTTGTTGGTATGTTAGGCAGATATGTGAGTAATTCTAGCATGGATCATTAGGTTATAGCAAAGAAGGTGATGATGTATTTAAAGGGGACTAGGGAGTACATGCTTACTTACAGAGCATCTGATCAGTTAGAAGTGATCGGATATTCAGACTCTGATTATACAGGATGCCTCGATAGTAGGAAATCTACATCAGGATACATCTTTCTACTTGCTGGTGGGGTGATTTCTTGGAAGTCCAAGAAACAGACTTGTGTCTCTACTTCTACTATGGAAGCAGAGTTTGTGGCATGCTTTGATGCCACATCTATGGCAATTTGGTTACGAAACTTTATCTCAAGACTTCGGGTTGTCGACACCATTTCGAAGGCACTGATAATGTATTGTGGCAATGTTGCTGTCGTATATTACTCCTAGAATGATAAGCATTCAAGTAGAACGAAGCATATTGGAGTAAAATACAATTTTGTGAAGGAATCAGTTCAGAAATAAGAAGTGTCTATTACACACATCAAGATAAGTCTGATGATTGCTGATCCTATGACCAAGGGATTGGCGCCTAAACACTTTACAGATCTTGTAATGGACATGGGTTTGTGTAAAGTTTGATGTACTGGTCATATTATGTTGACGTTTTTACTTATTTATTTAAATGATCATGATATTTGTTGTTTCTGAATATTTCTCACTTTATTATTGTGTGTACACATTTTATTTAATATATGTGAGATATTATGTTGGACTATTTAGTTATAGAATTTTCTAGTCTATTCCCTACTTTTGCACATGTTTGGATGAGGTTATTAGTATTGTGACTATGGAAGGGAGTATGTCGTTATATGATGTATAACCGCCATGATCCACATTAGTAGTTTTGTTCAAATATGGTTTTATGATTGTGATGACATAAAGTTGATGGGTTTTTTTTCAAATACAGCAGTATGATGTTAGAATCCAAATTATGTTTGAGATTGTTATTATGTGGTTCTATGGTTCAAGTAGGAGATTGTAAGAATATTCTCTATTATTATCTCATATACCAATTAGGTAATTGACCGATACTAATCTCATAGAATTGGATTCCAAATAGGAAACCCACTCCTCGTTTAATTAAGAAAAAGAGTCATACCCTATTTGGCATATCTTGATGGGATGTTGCAAAAACTTTATTTAATAGGACTCTAGGTCCTCCTCCTACCCTAACGTCAATCTCATTATTGGCTCCATCACCAAGAGAGCATTAAGGGGAGCTAGTGGGAGAAACCTAGAGGATCCATTGTGTTCGTAATTGAAATTGTAGGAATAAAGATACAGGAAGAATATAATGGCGGCAAATTCTTCACAGTCGATGGTGAACGGTATGCGTCGACCCTTATAGTTTAATTTTGTGATTCAATGATTATATGGCAAGATCCTATCTGTTGTTATTAGTAGGAATAACATCTTTCACCTTCAGTTGGCACTGCTGGTGGCCTTTGCTTGCTCTAGAGAAATGATATAATATGTGAGCCCCTTTTTTTCAAACTCCAACCTCATCCATTGTAGAACTGTTCATCCCAATGCCCCCTTCCACCTTACCTATGTCTATGGCAATCCAGTGCGATCATTGAGACAACAAACCTAAGACAATATCATTAACTTGAGCAGCAATAGATCTTCCGATTGGCTTTGTATGGGGGACTTTAACTCTTTCTTATCCTGGCACGAAAAGATTGGAGTCAACCGCACAAGCTGTCATGAATCATGATATTGAACATTTCAGGCATCTGATTGACTCATGTCACCTACTTGACCTTGGCTATTAAGGGCCGATTTATACCTGGAGTAATAAAAGAACTAGGGTAGCTAACATTCGTATACGCCTGGACAGAGCACTCTATAATGTATCTTAAAGAGGGAATCCTTTGGCGAAGCAAGTGTTTTTTAAAGCCAACCATCAACTCTAATCACAATCCTATTCCCATAGACACCAAAAGCAAGATCAACAAAGGAACCCACCCTTTCCGCTTCGAAGCCATGTAGCTTCGGCATCTGGGGTGCTCTAATGTCATCTCTAGTTCTTGGTCCATTCCTCATTAAGGTTCTCCTACCCAGCAACTGAACTCAAAGCTTCTTTCCTGTGGGGACTCTCTTTCAAAATGGAATACACAAACTTTCAGTCATCTCTAATCTCATATTTAAGTTCTCAAGTCCGACTTGTGCCTGTTGGATTTATGGGCTAAATTAATTATTCGGATTGATTAAATGGGTGAGAGTCAAATTGCATGAACCGGTTCGGTCCACTCTCAAGCTTAGGGATATGCTGGCTCAACCCATTGTGGTTTAGGGTTTTGAGTGCAGGACAGTATTATAAATACTAGGTTTTGGGTCCCTACAACCATTATTCACTCTTTCCCACTTTACCACTAAAGTGAGAGAACCAAGGAGGTTTAAGGGGTTGTAGAAGATCCATAGCCAAGCCAATAGAGCGAAAGTGGGAGTGACCAACATCAATCATCTTCAGCATACTAGGTGAAAGGTACAAATCGATCCTCCATAATTTTATTAGATTCGTGTTCTTGTTTTTCCTGTGTGGTTTCCTCCATAGGGTTTCAATCTCAAACCCATAGGAAGTTCTAACAAGTGGTATCAGA
>NC_056560.1:32902002-32948264 GCF_013358625.1 Macadamia integrifolia | reverse complement strand
CAGAATCAACCTATAAAACAGAGAGGCCCAATTCTCCACATAATCTCAAGCCATCTCTAAGGGCTCTCTACTCAGCTATTAAATTTCAACATATCCTATAAAAATTAGAGAATGCCACAAGAAAATTCCATATGCCGCAAGAAAATTCCATATTAAACTTAGTTTTTAGTTCATATTTTACTAAAAAATATATTTATTTATTAATTTATATATATTATTTTATTATTCCTCAATAAAACATAAGTGAGTAGTCACAAAAATAATCAAATACATCATCAAATAATGGTCATGGAAATAATCACCTATAGAGAAATCAATATTTACTTATTTCTACAAACAAATTTTGATATTTAATTCTATTAGATAGAAATATTCTTTGGTTTATTTTTTTGGGAATTAGATGAGACAAATTATTATTATTATATATATAAAAAAAGGTGAGACATAATATTTAGGATGCTAATGATATTTAGAACACTTTAGAGGGAATAATTAATTTATGGGAAAAAGAAAGTTGCCTGATCACATAGCCCTATGCCTAGACACATGGACACGTGAAATTATGACACTATCCCTTCTGAAATTAAAAACCCATCATCTATATGCTTTTGCACACGTTCTTATTGGTTCCTAGGCTAGTGCAGTAACTACACTACCAAGCAATGATCTCTTACCTTTATTCTATCTACATAATCTATTTTATGTGATGCATTGCTCTAGACTATAGACTCCCTCCGAAGTTCAATAAATATTACAAATTGATAAAGAGACATCAATTATATAAATATAGGGTGAAAGTTCTCTAGTATGCTCTATTAGGGGTGTCAATTCGTGGCCCAACCCAAGTAAATCAATCGGGACCAACCGTTTATAGACCTGCCCGACCCGAATCGTTTATTAAACATGTCGGGCTTGAGCCCGGCCCATTTACAAACGATCGATCTCGATTTTGCTACTTGGACCGTCAGGCGCCCGACCGAGACCAATTGAATAAGACCAGACTGAGACCGGCCTATTGTGCACCGGCCTGGCCCGACCCTTTGATGATTGTAGAATATCTATTTTACCCCCCAAATTAAAGAGTAAAAAACTAAAAAGTAAAGACATGCTCACATTTTAAATAATAGTTATATTTGGTATCATTTATTGATTTATTGTCATTTTTTTGGGCTTGCATGAGTGGGCTGGAATATAAGAGCACATTTTAAAGAGAGCCCGTTTAAAAATTTGTTAAAGCCCGTTTAACATTAAACATGTCCGTAGCTCGGTTAAGGCCTGACTAAAGCTCGATTAAGATAGCCCGATTATAGCCCGAGGCCGACCGACCGAATATAAAGAGTACCATGCCCTCAATAACTAAGTCCGATTAGTTAAATGGGCGGACACAGTGCAACCTTTGAAAGTCTTCAAGCCCGATTAAGCCCGACCAAAACCGGACCAGCCTGATCGATTGACACCCCTATACACTATCACCATTTTTTTAGGAGAATTATACAAGACAATCATGAAACTGGATCATTTTCATTTTCCACACTCATATAAATGAGTAAGGCTATGGTGAAAAGAGCCATTCTATTCAAGATTGAGCAAAAGCAAAGCAACACCAATAGTAAATTGTATAGGTATCAGTATTGATATTTGTATTGAATCAACCGTATAAGTTATGATTGATATTGATACCTAATCGATTGATATTGATACCTGATTGATATGGATCAACCGATAAATATGACTATTATATTTTTATCAAAGTCATATCAGTATTGGTATCCGTATCAGTATCATTGACCATCCTTGTGGCCCCACTAGATGCCTAAATACCATAGGTGCTGTTTGGTAACTCAGAACATGGATTAAATAATTGAATCGGATCATCCGATTTCTGCCAACCCAGACCGAATCGATAGAGAGTCTAAGACATCTCCCGATTCTTGACAAATCCTTATTCTATACAACCGATCCCAAAGCCGATCTTGACCGATCCAATTCCAGACCATTCCTAATCGGAATCGGAACCGGATGATCTAAGTCGGCCACAAATACAAAACGTCAAAAACCCAAAAAAACTTTTCAAATTCTCTACTAAGTTACTAATTTCGGGGGAGTTTGATCCTTCGCTTCGCTAATAGCTAATCGCTAATCGCGAATCGCTATGGGTAATTTGGTTTCGATCACCAGAACCATCATCGTTCTGGTTCCTTTCTTCTTCATCTTCATCATCGCCGAAGCCCAATCCCAATCCCCCGGGAGCTTGAACTCCAACGACAACGTGGTTAATGGGTTCCGGCCAAGTCTTGCCGTCGTCATTGGCATCCTCTCTATAATGTTCTCCTTAACCTTTCTCCTTCTCATCTACGCCAAATTCTGTCATAGACCACTCCCTTCCGACCTCCTCGATGACCCTGCAGACCTTGGCCGCTTTTCTTCTTCTGCGTTACTCGCCGGAGCAAGCTCTCGTTTTTCCGGGATCGATAAGACGGTGATCGAGTCGCTTCCTTACTTCCGTTTCTCTACTTTGGAAGGAGCGAGAGAAGGGCTAGAGTGCGCCGTCTGCCTTTCCAAATTCGAAGATATCGAGATTCTTAGATTGTTGCCCAAATGTAAACACGCTTTCCACATCGACTGTGTCGATCGTTGGCTCGATAATCACTCTAGCTGTCCTCTGTGCAGGCAGAAGGTCGACCCTTCCGACATCACCTTCTTCACTGCCACTTCTAACAGTTTGAGAATCTCTCGGAACCCCTCTGATCTCACCGATGACAACAATATCGAGCTCTTTGTAAGGAGAGAGCAAGACCCTGAAAATTATCTTGGGGGTTCTTCGTCTTCCAGGTTCAGCATCGGTAGCAGCTTTCGGAGAATAGAAAAGGGCAAGAAATTAGGGGAAGAATTGCCAATCCAGGAAGAACAACCCATTATCGATGCTGATAATCGTAATTTAGTGGATGAATTCAATCGCAGGATTATAGTCTCCGATGTCGTCTTCAAGAACAGATGGAGCGATGTCAATTCTTCTGATCTCATGCTTTTGAATTCGGAGATGCTCAGATTCTCATCATTGGCTTCGAGCAGTGATCGATTCACTTCTGCGACGGCATTTTCCGATAATGGGTGTTCATCAAATGAGATAATTATGAAGATTAAGGAGGAGATGGAGAAGAAGAAGGTGTTCGAGAGTAAACTCAGTAAGATGAGAACGAACTATTCATTTTCTTCCAAGTCAAACTTCCCTTCTTCTTCGGGGTCCGAATTGAATCCAAATGATCATCCGCCAGGTATGTTGGTTCCAACAGGGGCGAGATCCGTGTCAGAGATTATTAGCCTCTCGAGATTTTCAGATTACAGAGTAAAGAACAGAATTAGAGAGTCGTCTTTGCATCATAACGGGAAAGACGAAAGGTTGAGGAAGGTTTGGATACCCATTGCGAGACGAACAGTTCAGTGGTTTGCTGGTCGGGAGAACAGGTCGCAGAGGATAGTAATTTGACGCCATTGTTGTGTGGTTTGAACTCCCGAGTCCCAAGGCCTACATCTGCTGCTGCCATGGCGAATCTCAGACAATATATTCAGATTGAAGGTGGGAAAAATGGGTTTTGTTGGTCAATTACGTGGATTCTACTTAGATACAGATTCAATTATGAAGAAGACTTGAAAGCGAGAAAGAACAGATTTTCATTTTGTCCATTCAAGAACTCTGGTTATCCATTTTATCAAATTCCATGTTTTATGAATTGTGCCTGAAAGTGAAACTGAATTACCACGAGACTGTGGAGCAAGATTGAAGTATTGAATTGGTAGCCATTGCCATTTTTTTCTGCACAGGAGAGGAGAAGGGTCGACCTCGGATTCAGAGACTTAGATAGTTTAATATGAGATATTTCCGATTGTCGGAGTTGTTGGGGGCATGTGAGTATGTGACTACGTTGAGTGGACTTTCGTTTTCGACATATGAAAAGCTTTGTTACACTTGGTAAGCAGGTAAACAACTTCACTTGAGGTCCCCTACGAAGAAGACGACGGAGTCTACAAAATCCATTAAAGCTGTGAGTGTTTAACTGCTTTGTCTGCCATGTTATTGCTTGTAGGTCCCTGGGAGGATAGGGTTTTGGGTTTTGGGGTGAACATTATTCCTGTGAAGGAGTGTTGTTCAAATTAATTCCATTGGATTTGGGGCTGTAATAGGGATACCATTTTTACTTAATGGGATTAAAGTATGGAATGGAAAGTGATAATGGCATGCCCTTTTTTATTAAAAAAAAAGAAAAAAAGAAAAAAAAAAAAAGGGGAAAGATTGAGAGGGCAATGTTTAAGAGGCATGATCGTCACTGCGGACATATTGTGTCTATGGCGCAGGGCTCTTTATCGTGGTTTGGTTTATAATTGAGTCTGTCTTTAAAAAAATGGGAAGTGTTTTGCTGTGGGGGAGTGGGGTTTCTACGCATATACGAGGGCCATTGAGAATGAACAAGAAAACATCCACAAAGAAGTATCCATTTTATATTTCACAGGGGATAGGTTGGTTATTTCTCTCCCATATGTCTGGTCATAGGGGTCACATTTCTCCACATAAACCTTTTTCCCTAAAAAACAGGTCAGTGTTCTCTTTCTCCCAAATCCTTTGGGTAGGTTAGAAATGACTTCAATGTTCCATTACATAGTTTCATTACTAAAATGCATTTGTTACAAACTCCGGATAAAAGTAACAATTGAGGGGAAAATACTATGCATTCTCTTATAGTTCTCAAAATCTATATTTTGTCATATCGGATTGATATTGGCTGATACCTATCCCCAATCTCTAATTGATCCGGATCAGTTTAGAGTTAGAATAGTAAAAGTATCAGGGGTAAAATCAACCAATATCCGCCGATCCGATCCAGTTCGATATCAGCATCTGCCGATAACGGCCCTTTAATCCTTGATGGGAAGTCACTAGGGATAACGTCCCTTTAATCCTTGATGGGAAGTCACTAGGGTTTTAGACTTTCACAGTCAGGGTTCCAAGAATAGATTCATTGACTCCAAAACTTCTATAGATCCATTTATTTCATTTTTTTTAAGGGCTGGTGGGTGCTCGTAGTAGTAGTAGTAGTTTAGTAGTTGCGTAGTGATGCAAAGAAACACATAAAATAAAGAAGGTGGCATTAGAAAAATCAATGAGATTCAGAAATTAATGGATTAGAGAAACTCCTTTGCCGTCCTAAGAATGTTATTAAATAAGCTAATAATTGATTTATTTTCCCATTAAATCATCACGTGGGGGGCCTACACGTCCACAGAGTCTCCTTGTGGCCGCTCCAATTATATTCAACCAATTACTTGGTAGTTAATGGGAAAACAAAATCATAAATTAACATCATAATTATTTAGACTTATTTCATTTTTTTATTGTTCATGGTCAATGATATATGGAAGAGGGTTAAAAATGCTGCCAGCATACAAAGAATCTTCCACACCACATTAAATCAGTGTAAGGAACGATGACTCCAAAAAGTTAAGTACCGAAGATTTGATAACGGGACCTGGCTTTTTGAGGTGTAGTATCGTGTCCCCTCCAAGCCAATTGCGCTAACCCCTTGGGGTCTTTCAACAACTCCTAATTTCTTCTTCCCTACTCAATTTCTGTATCCCTTTCTCATCCTCTTTGTTACCCTATCCCATCTTCTCATGGCCAGAAATCTCATTTTTCTTTTTATTATTGTTTTAATTTTTTATTTCTCTTAAAAGATGAGTTGCATGGACTCAGGGACTCTTGCATCTCTTTTTTCAGAGATAGTCGGGTTGATGGCCGACCTTCATCAAGCGTTTCAGCAAATGTGCCAGCACGGTTTAAAAATTAATCTTCTCAAATAGGCATTCGACGTCTAGGCCGGAAACTTCCTAGGTTCTCATGGACAGAAATCTCATGACTTTTTTTTTTTTTAGACGAGTTGCAAGGACGATAGAAGGTTGCAATCACCAATGGACTTTGCACAGAGGGATTGGGGTTGATCCTCAACAAACTTTCCCTGCAAAGTCCTACCAAATTGGTAGGAAATTGACAGCCAGGTAGGCCAACAGGGAAAACTCAAATTTTGATATTGTCAATCCAAAATCTAGCCCCAAATAACCAAACGAATTCAAATCTAAGGGGGTGGAATAGTTCATACAACTATCCCACCTCTTAAAATCCCATCCCTCTAATGATCAGAGAAAAAAGAAGAAAAGAATTTAATATAATAAAATAAAAAAGGTCATAGAGAGGACATATCTTAGCGTGGAGAAGTTTTTTCCATTATATATGTAGGAAAACGGTTCTCTGAAAGGTTAGAGAGGATATGCTAACACTTTTATGTCTATCTATGATTATTTTTTTATTTTTAATTTTAATATTAAAAAATAGATGGAGAAACATGATTAACGTCACACCATTCCATGACGAACACAAAGAACAGATCGTAGAGAAAGGAACACCTTAGGCATTGACATCAGTAGGGGGAAACAAGACTCTACCAATCAAGAAAAAAAGAAAAATTCTACGTCTATCTTTCTGTTCTTCAAATGAAATGACCTTGTTGGCTCTTATGTACTAAACATAGCACCTCATTGGTGCTCTCTATTATACCACTTGCTTATAGAATCCTCTAAGTTGGTTCGTCTTCTTATCCTAAATCCGATATGTCTCCTCATCTACCCTATATGATTTGTGTGGAGTAGAGAGATGGGAAATAAATGTATCAAATTTAAAAAAAAAAAAAAAAAAATTGTTAAACAAATGGAGCAGAGGATTCCATGGACCTAATTCATCATTAGAGAAGCTTAATTTCTGTCATATTTTGACATGCTTCATTAGTTAATTACAAGCTTTAGCAAAAAAAAAAGAAAAAAAGAAAGATAATTACAACAGAAAATACGGATTAATAATAGATGATGATGAGTTGGCGATATCCATGGTTGGTAGAGCCCATGTAGAGTGTAACTCTCATCTAGCTAACTCTTTCTTCCCTTTCACACTGAAGATTATATCGTCATTAATTAAGGCTCCATTTATTTGTCAGAGTTTGTGGGGTAGGAAAGTTAAGGGAATAGACCCACATGTTGAACAGTTGGAGGGATATTGAATGGTAGGAATAATAAAATACAAAAAAAAAAAGAAAAAAAATTACGTGATTCCGATACCAACATCAGAGCAGTTTATTGGTCCATATGATGGCAAAATGGTCTAAAAAGTGATTTTATTTTTTTAAACAAGGACAAAATTGTTCGATATGACCTATATCAGTAGGTCCAAAATGATATCGATGTCAATATCAATATCAGTGTTGACCGAGACCGATACTGATCCCGACCCCAATACTGTGATTTAAATCCATGCATGCATCCAAGCGAGATAAAGTGCGGTTCGAAAGGCCCATATGTTGTTCAGCTTTTAAGTTGGTAATGTGATGGACGCTTGCATATATAAGCCCAAACAAAGGTATCCTTGATGATTTCCTATTAGCCCACTTGACACTCAATGGGCCTGGGTTTCCAGCAGAAGCACCATCTGTGTTTAAGTAAAACCAACCAGGTGGAAGGGGTTTCCCTTTACTCTATGCTACCCCACCCCTTTAGAAAAAAAAGAAAAAATGTTAGTTCAGCCGCGCTAGCTCAAAAAAAGTTAGTAGGGTGCCGAACCTTCTCCCATTTTTTTATTTTTCATTTGTCTTCTGTAAGAGGTTTTTGAAAATTTCTTGCCACTATAGATTTATGCTAGTATGATCTTCTAAGATTTTAAGGGAGAAAGTTTCCTTAAAGTAAAGGGTAAGTCTGCATACACAATGTCCCTTCCAGACCTCACTGTATCAAGTGCATTGTGTTGTGAACTAGGTATGATTTTTTTTTTTTTTTTTTTTTTGAAATTTCCATCATAATTATTTG
Organism: Macadamia integrifolia; assembly: GCF_013358625.1. NCBI lineage: Eukaryota > Viridiplantae > Streptophyta > Magnoliopsida > Proteales > Proteaceae > Macadamia > Macadamia integrifolia. The sequence goes on along the minus strand of NC_056560.1, from coordinate 32,940,365 downwards.
CCCCTAATATGTTAGAGGTCTGAAATGTCCTTCACGATTCCCAAAGATTCATCGGAGTGCAATGATGGCCATTAATGAAGGGATTCTTCTTCCTTCACCTTAGGTGAGAGAACTCAGTCCAAATTTTAATATTAAGATGGCAGAACAAAAGAAGGGTAATTTATAGTGCCACCCCCTGGAGAATGCTAGTATTATAAGAACACCCCCTCTCTTTCCCAAATTAGACTCAGACCCCTTACCGTCAATCTCCGTTAAGTAAAGATTTGAAAGGAAATTTTTACCCTTTTAATTAAAATAAATAATAAATCATATTTTACCTATGTTATTTCTCACTGATCGTCTGCAACAACAATTACCACTGGCGTCCGCAACAACAACTACCATCGGCGGTTCCAACTTCTTCTCCGGTGTAACTTGTCACTCTCTCTCTCTCTCTCTCTCTCTCTCTCTCTCTGGACCTCAAGGCTGACTATCCCTACCATCAGATCTGGGCGACCTCGACGACGACTTTGGTCATGGCGGCTGGTAGCTGTGGGTTCTTTAAATGAGGAATAGGGTTTTAGAGGGAGATTTTCACAGGTTAAAGAGAGCTTTTTAGAGAAAGGAGATCGGGAGTTAGAGAGTTTCAGAGGGGGAGTTTGTTGGCCAAAGAGGGTTTCAACCCAGTTTTGACGGGAGAGAGAACAAAAAATGAGAGAGAGAGAGAGAGAGAGAGGTTGAGTTTAGGAGAAAGAAAATCGTTGATTAGAGGTTTCAGAGAGGGGTTCTTGGTTGTTGGAAAGAGGTTTCAGATCTGGAAATCACTGGGGGAGAGCAAAAGTGAGAGTCAGAGTCAGAGAGGTCTTCTTCCTCTATTTTCTTAAGGTTTCTTCCTTGTTCGTGAGTTGTAGAAGGAAAAGGAGAGAGATGTTTTCATTCTTGGTTGGGTTGTTGTTGGATCTTCCTGCTATCAAAGCGGGAAAGGCTAATCAAGTTGGATTGGGGGATCTTTTGCTTGGGAGCTGATCAAGAAGCATTCAAGGAGTAATCGATTTCTCTTCAATGCATATAGATTTCACTGTTGTTGGAGTTTGTGGCTGCTGCAGGTAAATCCTTCTCCCTTCCTTTTCCATTAGTTTTACCTTCGATTCTAGATCTGATCTTGATCCCCCATGTGCCTGAACCTATTTTTCTTTCTTATTCCACGGCATTCTGGCCATGACGGAATCCATTTTCTTTTCTTTTTTACTGAAATTGTTAGTAACCGATTGCACCTTGCCTCATTAGTTCTTTAAATGAGGCATCTCCTCCGTCAACGGCAGCGGTGGTTGTTCGATGTCAATGTGGACGGAGGTAGACTCAGAGTCGGTGCCGGAGTCAAACATGCCCATGCCCTCATCTTCACCGCCGGCCTCTCCATGATGGTGGCATCATGGGTAACCTCCTCGCCGCAAGTTTCTACTGGGATTTATTACTTGGACATTTTAGGTACTTCACATCTAGTAAGGGAATTTTGGTATTTAAAATAAAATATAATAGCTGACATCAACATATAAGATATATTCCTTAACGGAGACTGATGGTAGGGGGTCTAAGTCTAATTTGGAGAAAGAGAGGGGGTGTTCCTACAATACTGGCATTCTCTAGGGGGTGACGCTATAAATTACCCACAAAAGAATGAAAGATACATTTTCACACTGTCTCCACTCCTAATACACTTGCGATCGATGAGGCTAATGGACTCGTAGGGAACGCCATCTATGCTAGGAAGAAGCTCATCATTTTGCGATGGTATGTATTCTTTGTGGTTGGACAATGATAGATAAGGAGTTTAATTAATATAAGAAATAAATTAATGAAGCCAGGGTTTACCCTTGGGCCTGAACCGTAAAGCTGGACAGGGTCAAGGGGTTCCTTGTTAAAAAAAGAAAAAAAAAAGAAGCCCCATTTCTTCGTTTCTCCTCTGATTAGGCTGTACATTATTTGGAACATTTTCTTCTTTAGATTTTAAGAGTGAACGCATTATGAGGATCTGATGAGTGAAAACTAAATTGAGTTCGTAGGCTAATTGCTCCATGTTTTGGTTGTTCTAATTGTGATTAGAGTCTGTGTGTAACCAATTATGGGTACATCGAGCAAAACTCTATAGTAAATGAATATGTGATAGAGTCTCAAACGCTTAATTAAAGAGTTAAAATGGAGTTGAGTTCTTTTGCACGTATGTTCACTGCATGTATAGGTTAATTAGGAGCTAACACCTGTTCCGATTTAAAGGGAGTTTGGATCCTTTCCCCATGTGGTGACCTCCCCACATGGGATCCCAACGTCCATGGGGTATTAGATCACGAGTCAATGGTGTATTAAATACTGTGACTCGTGGTCCGGATGCCCCTTAAGTGGTGGGGATTCCATGTGGTGAGGGTAACTCCTTCCTTCGATGTGAGAAGCCAATCTGGCTCATTTAAAGGGTGAAGAGATTTATTCGTGGAAGCAAAGGGACAGTTGTTGACACTTGACATGTATGTGTAGGTGAACTGTTGATACATACTTGTTATGTATCTTACAATAAGAGAGATGGGAGAGAAGAAATTAAGACAAGAATCTGGCTCTATCGAGGTTACCACCTCACAACTTTAAGAGAATTCCAAGGGTTTGTTTTATGATCAAACACAAGGATCTCTATTCATTCTCTTTTGATTCATAAAACGTAACATTGTACAACTCCCTTACACTTCTCATGGATACTAAAATATTCAAATTAAATAACATGTAAATTCCTTCACCCTTGGAATTGTTACTTGTCCTCAAGGACAATGAAACTAGGGAAAATACGGATTCACAAGATCCCATATCTTAATAGGGCAACTCTCAATAGATGAAGTAGGAAGAGTATGATTCTTTTGCGTGATGGCCAAATCCAGTAAGAAATGCCATACATAGTCTTATATACATCAACAATCATCAATAAACACCCCCAAATACTCTCATACGTAGAACGCTGCAAAGTATGATATATTGTGGCATTTGGTAAGAACCACTGCTTATTGTGTTATATATGATAGTGTTTTATCAAAAAACTCCATTGAATGTGTATATTTAATGACCTTTTTTTTGGAAAAGTTGCCGAACACCACTCCCCCAAGTGCCGTCATTGACCATTTTTCTTGTAGTGCCATCACCCTTTACATATTTTATTGTGGCTTTAAAGTGTGAATGAAACTCAATTGTATTGGCTACTACTTATTCCTTCGATCTTCTTACCTCACTTAAGGATTCTTTCATTGCAGGTAGGTAATGTACGTGATCTATTTCGGGTTGCTTCCCCATTTGCTGTTACTCAACGTGAAGTGAACTCAAAGTGCCTCGCAATTTCTTGACCCTTTTTATCTTATTCGTGGCTCTGATACGCAGTTTTTACTCAGAGATGAGAGAGAAAATATTAAAATAAAAGCTTGGTTCTATAATGGTACCGCCTCACAACTCTGATAAAATTTCAAGGGTTTGTTTAGAATCAAATACAATAAAAAATCTACCTCCATTCATCATTCTCTTGTGATCCATAAATACACATACAATTAGTTAGGCAACTAACAGCTACTCCTACAATTTTTGCATTACACCTCTCATAAAGTATTCACCCTCGCTTACCATTTACCAAAGATATTACAACTCCCTTACACTATACAAACTAATTCAAATTAACTAACATATGCCTGATTCACACCTGGATTCCACTCAAAGTGAAGAGCAATTAAAAGAAGAAGAGAGATTAAGTGGAATCCAAGTGTGGATCAGGCACCATAGGTATGAGAACCTGATTCGGACTCTTCTCAATAACAGAGTTGTTGTTAAACTGGGTGTATACCTTCCTTCTCCGAGCTCTCAATATCAGAGTTACTAGAGTAAGAGGTGCCTTTCCTCTTGTAGTAACATAGCTCCTCTTCCACACGACTTATGCTACTGTGAGGGCTCTCCTTCTTCCTCATCTCTCTCTCCTTTCTCCATTCTAATTTCCTCAACCAATGCCTTGTTAATGTTACCATAAGTCCCACAAAGATGGACATCACACACCCTCCTCCAATCGACAGTAAAGCCACCAGAACCCACCTCGTCCCCTTGCCATTTGGTATCTCCACCCACATAGCTGCTATGTAAGCCGCAGCCATGAACGATACCGAAACCCACATCACCTTGTGGGTAACCATTAGAAGATTCATCATCGATTTCCTTCGAAAGGGAATGACACTGACCAGGACGATCACTATTCCCACTGAAGAGAACAATGCCACATTGTTGCAAACCATGAAGACCTTGAAAGCAGTATTCCTTCCAACCATTGAATTTCCTCTCAGCGGTCCTTCGCTTTGGTGAACGCCGCCTGGAGGGTTGACGCCGGCAACGAATGTCACAGTGGCTATTAGAACAGCCACAAGTGTTATAGTGTTTCTAGCATTTCTCAGGCCTCCAAAGTGGAGCTCATGTTGCTTTTCTCTGTGGTCACTATGGTGTTGCCGCCGATGGTGGCGGTGATGCAGATTGGCAGGATGAGAACCCAGAGCCATGGTAATGGAAGAAGGAGGTGGTCTTCTTTCATCTAAAATTGATATTTCAGGATTGTTTTGGGTGAGACGTTTAATATTTGGTGGAGACGGTGGCAATTGGTCACATCTCTGACCACCGGCTTCCTGTAATGTGGGTATAAGCTGAAGAGCACCGGAGCTACTACCATTAGCCTCCACAACGTCAAGTGCTGTGAAACCTTTCTGATTCAGAGCGTTGACGTCGAGATTTGTCTTGTTGACTAGGTATGTAACCATCTGTAATGAAATGGTAGATTAACAGAGCTTTTTTTATTTTTTTTTTATTTTAAGGAAGGCTAAGTCTTTTGACTAGTCCTAAAGAGATAAGAGAAGTTGAACTTAGAACCACATGCTTCCTGAGGCGAAGGTCACTTGTCCGACTACCCCTTAGGGTTAGGAAAAGGAGAAACACAAATTCAATGCAAGATAGACTTACTGCGGTGAGTTTTCCGGTGGTTGCAAGATGCAAGATGGTGTTGCCGTTTTTGTCGGGGAAGTTTAAGAGGTTGGTGAATTTGAACGTATCCAACAAGTACCTGACAGCTTCGTATTGGTTGTTCTTAACGGCGAGATGTAGAACCGTCTCTCCTTGTAGGGTCACTATCTCGGCAGAAGCGAGGCTTGTGGAGAGGATTTCGTCAAGGATATTGACCCTCCCTTTGATTGCTGCTGAATGAAGTGGCGCCTTTCCTTCCTTGTCTTGTAAGGAACACAGGTCTGGATCTAACCTTAGAAGCTCCCTCGTTATCCCCAAGTGCCCTTTGCCGCAGGCCAGGTGCAAGGGAGAGCATCCATGAATGTCCTTTCTCCATGCCATGTCTGGTCGGGCTTTCAGTATTTCCTTGACAATATCTGTACCAAATTTAGCTACTTTAATTTTTGATAGGGAATTGAATAGAACTCATTATTCTACTTTAAAAAGAAATAGAACTCATCCTGTTCACATCCGCAGTAGATAATTGTTTCTGCGTGAAATCCCAACACAACTCAAATCTCAAATTCAATAGAAAGGAATAATATTGAAAGTCATGTGTTTGAGCTTTTGGTATATCCTTGAAAAAATTTAATTTCTACCAAATTTAGTTACAATAATTCCGCAGATTTGAATAGAACTTATCCTTTAAAATGAGCTATTAATTAGGAGCTCAGATCATCTCTAGCTAGTTGTACCTTCCAATTAAACCCATCTTACACCACCCATGGAGACCGGATCAGGCCCTCATATGAGAATCATTTTCGTATGGTGCCTGATCCAAACATGAATTCACTCAATCTCTCTCTTCTTATAGGTTTTCACTCTGAGTGGATTTCAAGTGTAGATCAAGCACGAGGGCTTGATCCAAACTCCACCCCATGGGGTGTGGGGAGATCGAGGATTGAAATTCATAACGAAGAGGGCTTCCAAGTCCTTATATGCCCCCACATCAGGCTATCAACATCCGATGTATAGGGTAATTGCTTTCGCGTGGAACCCTAACATGGCTCAGGGTTCAAATTCGATAGAAAAGAATAAAAAAAGTTGATAACAAATGATAGTTACCAAAATGGCCTCCAGATGTGGCGACATGAAGGGAAGTAGTGAGATTCTCATCCTCCAACATGAGCAGCCATAAATGGTGACGCAGCAGGAGCTTCACTACGCGGAACTGGCCACGACCACAGGCTACAAAGAGAGCACTCTCGTTGTGAAGGTTGAGCTTATAAGCAACTCGAGGGTCGGTTCCCAACAAGAGCTTCATCAACTCCACATGCCCTTCTCTACATGCTTCGTGCAATGGAGTTTCCATCTTCTCGTTCACCTTCAACACCATCTCCGGCAGAAGCTTGACTATCTCAGTTGCCAAGTCAAGGTGCCCAAATTTTGCTGCGATGTGTAAGACGGAATTAAATGTTCTTAAGGTGGTTTGCTTGATGAGTTCCTGGTCATCTTCTTTAATCAAATCCAGGAAAGCAGGGACGTCACCTCGTACACATGCCTCATGAAGCTTCGGGTCCATATTATATTATGTTCAGAGCAGCTCCGGCGACTAGGGGGAAAGGGTTTTGCAGGCAGAGGTGGAGATGGGTGGTCACTGGTTAGTGTGGAGAAGGAGAGATAAGGGCACAGGAGAGCTAAAATTTTCCACCACAGTGGCCGGCATGGAATTTCATGGAAGATAATGTGAAATTATATGTGACTTTTTGGTTTATTTTTTTTGTCTTTTTTGGAATTGAGAAGTCAAGCACGGTATGTTATCGTGTCAAACAGCTAGTTGCTCACACAGATTGAGGTTTCTCTGACCTTCCCAAGTCTCCTCTAGTGCAATTGTTGGTGCTCTTGAATCCTGATTGGTCAGTATTTATTTATTTATTTATTATTATTTTTTTTAATGTTTGAAAAAATTTGATGGATTATGTGACCTTGCAAACATGGAGATTTTTGTTGGTGAAGATGTAAAATGTTTGCCCAAATTAAATATAAATTGGATTAAAACTGAATATAAGATTAAATGAAAATTGAATCCATTTGATTCTAGTTTCAACAAGGTTTCTATTCGGTCTTGGTTTTCACATGTATCCTAAACCGAACTTAAAAAGAAACACAATTGATTGACACTTTTATAGGCTGTGTTTGATAGTTATCCACAAAATCATTTCCGACGTTTTTTAGTTCTATGGGAACAAAAAAGCAGAAAAAAAAGTTTAGTGTCAACTTAGGCTGCGTTTGGTAACGTTCAAAAGAACGTTTCTGGAGTTTTTTCGTTCTATGGGAACAAAAAACCTGAATAAAGCGTTTGATTCATTTATGGTGTGTTTTGTTTTGTTTTTTTGAATAAAAAGTGAAAAAAAAAAGAAAAAAAAGGAGAGAATTTACGGAATGACAAAAGCTAGTTCCGTCGTTCCAGTCTGGTTTAAAAAAAAAAAGGACATTTTGACATAGAAATTGAAATTTTCGTTCACCAAACACAACCTTATTGTTTTTGGGTTCTTCTGAAAAGAAAAGGGAAAAAAATACATGTGAAACATAAAATGATGGAATGATGAACCTTGTTTAGTCATTTCGGTTTTGTTCCAAATACAAAAAAATGTGAACAACTAGGGTAATCATTTCTGAAACATGTTCAACAAATACTATTTTTTTTTGTTTTTTGTTTTAAAATAGCATTATGACACAGAAACTAAAAATTATGTTTTTGACACGATACGTCGTTTCTGGAGCTGAATGACTTCCAAACGCAGCTTTAATTCTATGTTTTGGAAACTAAAAAGTACTTTGGTTGGGTTTTAAAGTTACAACTGTTGGATCAAATTGAACCAAATTGATTCATATAAAACCAAATAAACTAGAAAGCGAACCAAATAACTGAAACTACAAGGCCTGTTTGATTTTGTTTCCAAAAACAAATTTTCCATTTTTGTGTGCTCAGAAACGGAAAAACACCTCAAAAACCGTTTGAGTTTTCTGTTTCGTTTCACTTGTTTTTCGAAATATAAATAGAAATTTATGTCTATTTCTGTGTCTAGAAACAGAAATGGAGAAACAATTTAGACTTATTTTTCTGTTTTTAGAAACAAGTGGGAGGGATAAAAATTGTGAAAAACTCGATACTTCACTCGACCTACCCCATCCCCAACCCATTGTTAAAACTTCTTTGTTATGCAGTAGTGGCGATTTCAACTTGGTTGTGCGAAACTCACAGTTCTGGACTACTTTCATCCTTTTAAAGCTCATCTCCACGAAGCATGCCTACAATTTTAACATCGTGCCTTCACTCGTGAGTTGTATGTCTGCAATGTCGTGACTTCACTTGTGTCTTGAACCAGACTGCACTAACGAAAATTGTTTCAGGAAACAAAAAAATCAAACCTTTTTTATTGTTTCTAGACATAGAAACAACAGAAACACCAGAAACAAAATGAAACGGGCCCTAAGTCAAGAATTGTGTATAAACTAAACAGAACCCGATAGGTTACCCAAAATTTCAAAATGGTATAAACATTGAATTAGACCAAATACGTAAAAACCAAATAATAGCCAAACCAAACCGAATTGAATAAATTTGGTTTTGATTTAAGTTTTTTTTTTTTGGATGAATCTTTTCACTATGTATATGTTGTACTGTGACCAAATTGAAAAAAAAAATCCAAATTTAACCGATTGACACTCTTGTTTAACCTGTCACCCTAGGCCTCCCAAACCACCCCAACCCACCGAAAAAAAAAAAAGCCTTGTCCTTGGTCAAGGTCATCCTCTTCGATTCTTCTCTATTTCTCCAACAAATGTTTTCTTGTGAAAAAAGGAAAGTACAGTACTACCCAGTAAAGTATGATTTTAGATGGGCAATTGCGTAGTATGCCTTGACTTAATTAGAAAAAATCATGTTTTTTCTTAGGATCTCCCTTTTATTGCTCCCCTTAGTTTTCATGTATTATCTTTATTTATTGTTTCTTCTCTCCCCTCATTTTCTTGTATCCTTTACTTTATTAGTTATTTTATTTTCCCTGATTTTGAATGTATCCCCTTTGGATGATGTTTGTTTTTAATTAGTGATCTATGTTATGGCTCTCCACCCTTGGATTGATTGCCTCTGTAGCTTTTGCTTTTTTTTTTTTTTTTTTCTGTTTTTTTTTGTACTATCTATTCAGAGAAAAAAAAAAAAAATTATGATTGTGGATGAGAATCAGACAGTTTAGCAGATCAGCAGGTTGGAGGGTTTTATCGAGCCTAAAATGTGAATGAAGAGAACAGGCAAAGCTTGAGCCATGGTTTTAGAAATCAATTTGAATCCATGGAGTTGTCCACTTATATAACCCAGAATCGACTAACGCAGTTATGACATTGGTAATGACCTCTTTACCTTGAAGCTGATTGGGCTTTTGGATTGCATGTTGTCAGAAGATGAACACTGCACAAATCATATGGTGGCCCCATGGCCCAAAGCTAGAGGAATTGATGCCGTTAAAAGTCCAATCAAGTTAAATTGACCTGATTAATAAATATATTGTGTTTAAACCTGGCCTATTTATAATTGGTTATTCTTAGCAAACCTGATCGTCGGCTGACAATTTTTAAGTTATATATTGACTTTTTTAATCGATTATTTAATATGATTATATGTAAATTCTTTCCTAAATTATGAATAATTTAATAAATATATTACAACTTTCTAGAGTTCTAGACAATTAAAACCTGACATTTTCCTGTTTAAGACCTAATACGCTCGAGTAGTAAAAATTCGATCAAGCCTACCAAATTACATAAACAGATAACTACGATGCAAGCCAAAAGACCTGGCATGCCCGACCGAGCCTGACACCCCTACTCTACATGCATAAGTAATTTTAAATTTAAAATTTTTTTTTTAATATATATATATATATATATTTTTTTTTAATTTTTGTGGGGTAGAATACACAATACAGTTAGCTTTATCATATCGGATAAGATAAAAGGAGGGCCACATGAGAGAAGAGAAGACACTTTCCATCATAAACAGAAGAAGAAGAGCACAGTCCGAAGCTACAACCACCACCCACGAAGAACTCTTAAACCCTTTCCAAGTTATGTTACACCATTAATTTAGAGAGGAGAAAAAAAAAGAAGAAATGAGGATTCTTCACTTGAACTCCCATGCTCTATCTTCTCTCTCGCTCTCTTCTTCCAGCAACTTCCTTCAAGACTCTAAACCACACAAAGCCTTCAAAGCTTGTAACCATCTGAGCTTCAGTAGAATGAAGATCAAAGCTGTAGGGATGGTCTCCTCCGGCGGCGGCAGCGAACCAGAAGCTATCGTCTCATCAGAAGAACCTCCTTCCATCGATTTTGCATTCGTTAGTGTAAGTTTCAACAGATGGGTTGAAAATGAATGAGCCTTTCCTATTACATTTTTTTCTTTTTTTGGGTAGAAAGAACCTTTCCTATTTCCTATTTCCTATTTCCTATTACGTTTTTTTTTTGGTTAATAAAAAAGGGTGCTCCACCTATTTCCTTTTACTAATACTTACTATTATAACTTCTAAATTCATATATATAACGTTTTTTATTGCAGTCCGTATTACTTCCGGATGGAACACCTGATATACACATTCGTTCAGCTCGTGGTGGTCAGAAACTTAGAGATATAATGCTCGACAACAATATTGACCTCTATGGACCATATGTAATTTTTCTCTCTCTCTCTCTCTCTTAAGTGGCATAAAAAAAAAAAAAAAAAAAAAAGAAGTCAAAGAAGAGAAAAAAAAGAAAGATAAAAAGGGCCCAACCAGGTTCGAACCGGTGACCTCTTGATCTGCAGTCAAATGCTCTACCACCCTGAGATGTTTTTCTGATACTTGTTTAATTATTCGTTAATACTAAACACTTTTATACTAATAACCGTTTCAGGCTAGGCCTCTTCTAAACTGTGCAGGAACAGGAACATGTGGAACTTGTATCGTGGAGGTGATCCAATTTTTCTTATTAATGCATCTTTTGGCAGTTAACACTTATCGGATTTTTAAAACAAGGAATTGGAGATTGAATCAGTCCTAAGAACTATTAGAGTCAACTCTTAGATTTGGAAAGTTATCGATTCTAGCGTTTCAATCGTTGTGAATTGTGATTGATCATGATCAATTTCAATTCAAATTGGCCGATTTATTGATCTAATTCCCGATTTTTGAAACCATAACCCTTATTGACAAGATCATTGTTTTAATCATCTCTTATAGGTTGTTGAGGGGAAGGAACTACTTAGCCTCCGTACAGACAAAGAAAAGGAAAAGCTCAAGAGGGTATCTATATTCCTACTAGATAATCCCTTCCCACATATATCTTTAATTTTGGAAATTAATTAATATTCTGACAATTTCTTAGTCTTGCTCATGGCATGGAAACTGGGATTTGCAGAAGCCAAAGAACTGGAGACTTGCTTGCCAAACCACAGTTGGGAAAGAAGATTCAAGGGGAGAGGTCTGTAATCCCTATTTCCTGTATCCTGCTTAATTAATTTTTATCAACAAATTACACCTACATCCTCTGTATCACCTACCCTTGAATTGAGCCTGTATCAAACCTCCATAAGTGACACCTGACAAATAAGGTAGGGAACAAGATTTACCCACAAATAGCCCTAGCTTCCCCAAATCAGGTGTCAAAATTTTCAGTGCAAAATGAAATCTCTATGCCTATACCGAGGTTGGGATTTTTTTTTTTTAAAAGTAAGATCAATTTTACGAGGATGAAAAAAAAAAAAAATGCAATAGAAGTGTGGGCCTTATTTTTGATTGAATCCTACAAATTTAACATGAACACGATTCAAAGGTCCCTCATAATCCAACAGTTGTAAATGCCCATCAGCCCTCTTTATGGTTAATGAAGCTTTCATAGATTGGTTGGCAAGCACAAAAATCCTTTGTTGGGAGGTAGTGAGCGGTAATGAGGATCCAACGGCTGGAGAGCATGCTATGGTTCCCCCAATTGTTGGATACTCACTATCACTCACCTCACCATAGAGGATTTGAATTCTAACGCTAACAAAAATACTCTCCTTTAAAGACAATTGCTAGTGCAGTTGGTGGGTAGGTAGTAGGTTTAGGAGGTCATGGGATTGACTCACCTACTTCACTTGAAAAAGGGTTTGGCCACGTGGGAGATTAAATAGAATGGAAAATAGTTTTCTTTCCACAAATATAGTGTAAGCTAGTGCCATGTTTCTATCTCTCTCCCCTCACAGAGGAGTAGATATGCCCTTTCATTAAAAGAGAGAGAATCAAGGGAGTTAACATACATTGCAGATTAGTTACTATAACCCCAAAAAAGATATATTTTTTTTCTTATTTAAAAAATACATATATTATTTCCATGGGAGAGGGTACCTAAGCAAGCGGCTTAGGAGAGCACACCATGTTTTGTGACAAAATGGTATCAATCACAAGAGGGTAGCAAGACCATTCATGAGAAGAGGAGAAAGGAACAATGGTGCCAGCGAACCCTACCCCAACTGTTCAAAGAATATTTTCCCTATTTTCATTTTGAGGCATATAGGGAAAAAATATCTCACAATTCCATGGTACTATTTCCTTCCCACATGGGGGTTCTTTATTATTTTTTCTCTCTTTTCCAACCATGTAAACCCCATGTGGATGATATCATTCTCTGCACTTCCACTGGTGTGGTGTACAGATTCCCCCATCGCTGGTATCATGGGGAACCCTCTCACATATACAAAAGTGGTTGAATCGTCTGGGTCATTAAATGTTGAAGCGAATTTATTGCTCTTGTTTTCTCTCTAACCCATATTATTGTCTTTTAATTTCTTCCATGACTCAAATAATTGGGTAAGGATTTTCCTCTTGATTCTCACCTCCCTCTCAAAAAATTGCAGGTGGTCATTCAACAATTGCCAGAATGGAAGGGTCACGAATGGTCAAATCCTCGTACTGATAAACCTAGATAAGGAAAGCTTTGGTTTAAATTCATAAGATACATTCAAATTCAAAGCAATCGCAGCGATTAAAATCCTTAATTATCAGAGTTGTTTTGAATGCTTTGTGATTGAAAGGTTTCTAATCGTAATTAGCATTTTTTATACTTCTTATACAAGGCTGGTCTAGAAGCCTATCATTAGCTAATTCAACAATTGAAAGCCCAACTTAAGATATGTCCTGATTATGGATCTAGAACAAATATGCTTGTATCCCATAATTAACTTTGAGAAAATTGCTATTCTTTTAGAACTATGGTGGAGTGAAAATCTCTCCATCCATTGGATCTGACCCACTGCGTTAATAATGACATCCATTCTCCCTATAGTCCAATCATAGCATCAAACCACCATTGATGGAGAGATTCTATCTTCACCTATGGTTAACAAAAACTAAATCTTTTCCTGTTTTCTAAAATAGCATGGACTTTTTTTTTAAGAAAATGAAAAACTTGGTGTGGCCTTGGATTGGCTGCCAAATATCACTTGTGAAAATCCTATCTTGGAGAAAAAAATGGTCAACATAATCTACTCTTCTGTATAAGACTAGCATATAAAATGTAAATCAAATAAATTTAGAACAACTTTTAGCCAAAATTCGGCCTAAGTACTATTGATTTATGTTTTGGTTTCTTGTTTGGGCCCCAAAATATTTAAGTTAGGCCTAATTTTTTTTTTTTGGATCAGATCCAATCAGGGACCCTTGGATCAGATCCAATCAGGGACCCATAGGCCACTAGTGGTTGACGTCCCAACTCAATGAAGGGCGGCGAGAGTTGGGAGGGTGGGGTGCATGGGATCCTGTTACACATCCAACGGGAGAAACAACAGAACTGACATTTTCCTAGACTTAGGCCCGTGCTCTACTACACTGGCAGCCACCACCATGCCAAGAGGCATATAATTTATATATTCTATGCATGGGCTTACACTGGGGAAGCATGAATTCATTAGTTTAGAGTGTCATGGGAAACTCAATTTAATCAGTAGTAACCGGAGAGAAGAGCATGGTCAGAGGTGTTTATGAAAAAACATTGTCATAAATGTTGTGCATGTTTTGCCACATATAAAATTGTTCTTAGAATAAGGTGATAATTGGAGTTAATTTAATAGTCTTAAGCCTTACGGCTAGTGGGGTGGTTATTATTTGAATAAGTTTTTGTATTGGGTAATGAGTTCAAGTCTTAAGCATGAATTGTAAGGGTTACTAAAGAAACGTTGGAAAGGAGTTCCGACAGCGGCGAAGACGAAGAGAAATAAGTAAACACAACCAGTAGCAACAAAAAGAGGATCCCTTGTGACGGTAGACGGTAGACGGTAGACGGTGAAACTGAACAGAAACTGGAAACTCTGCCAAAAGCATTAGCATACTGGGAGCGACGAGTTTGAGCATTGTGTACAAAGGCGATGTTGGAGGATGGGACAACGTTGGCGGTGAGAGAGAGTCCGATTGTCTTCAAATAGCTTAAGGATCATGAACAAGTTCTGGAGCAACTTTGGGAGCAGTTACAAGTGGTACAAGCTCAAATGAAAAAGATGTATGACAGTCACCATACAGACTTGGGAGAAACCTCAAGTTATCGCCACACTATTATAGACTGTTTTAATTAAGTACTTCAAAAGGTGAGCCATGTAGCATACAAGATTCAGCTGCCGAGTGGATCAAAGATCCATCCAGTGTTCCATGTGTCGTACCTTGAAAACAAGGATATAATTTAAGGAGAATGAATGTTGTAAACTTTTTGCCACTTATAGAATTACTCTCAGAATAAAGTGGTAATTAAAGTTACTTTAGGATAGGGGTGTCAATTCGTGGCCCGAACCGGCTAAACCGACCGGGACCGACCGTTTATAGATCGGCCCGGCCAGGACCATTTATTAAACGTGTCGGGCTTGAGCCCGGCCCGTTTATAAATGGTCGGTCTCGGTTTTTCTACTTGAACCGTCGGGCGCCCGACCGAGACCGACCGAATAACGCCCGATCGAGACCGGCCTATTGTGCACCGACTTGGCCCGACCCTTTAATGATTGTAGAATACCTATTTTACCCCCCAAATTAAAGAATAAAAACTGAAAAGTAAAGACATGTTCATATTTTAAATAATGGTTATATTTGGTATCATTTCACATTTTAAATAATGGTTATATTTGGTATCATTTATTGATTTATTGTCATTTTTTTGGGCTTGCATGAGTGGGCCGAAATATAATAGCACATTTTAAAGAGGGCCCGTTTAAAAACCGGTTAAAGCCCGTTTAACATTAAACATGTCCGTAGCCCGGTTAAGGCCCGACTAAAGCCCGATTAAGGTGGCCCGATTATAACCCGAGATCGACCGACCGAATATAAAGTGTACCATGCCCTCAATAACTAAGCCCGATTAGTTAAATGGGCGGACACGGTGTAGCCTTTGAAAGTCTTCAAGCCCGATTAAGCCCGACCGAAACCGAACCGGCCCGATCGGTTGACACCCCTACTTTAGGAGTCGTAAGTCTTACAGCTAATGGGGTGGTCATTATTTGAATAAGTCTTTGTTTCAGGTTATGAGTCCAAGTCTTACGCAGGAATTGTAGGTGGTGTTATCATTGTGGGTAAGCTGACCATTTCATCCAATGTCACCATTGCAATGAGGTGCAGTTCATCCGTAAAGTATGGGTAGTAGTTATGTAATGGTGAGAGTATTTGTAGGTGGTATCAGTTTAGGTACACTGTTTGTCACACTCCGTACAGCCAGAATCGGGCCAGTGACCGGGTTAACATCGGTTAACCCAAACCTGCCAGGATCATCTGATACAGTATCCAATCACAGTATACACGCAACTAAGAAAGTGTTCAACAGTTCAGCGGAATACTTGATTTACTTGTAAATATTCCCATTATACTTGTAAATATTCCCATTATACTTGATACTCAAATTGTAATACATAGTTAAGTACATGTGGGCCCGCAGGAATGATATTTATACAAAAAGAATACAATTTACATATCAAGTACACAAAATGAATCATCAAAAATCAAAGAGTACAGTTCGGCTCGGTATCAAAAGTAGAGCTCAGTTCGGTATCAAAAGTAGAGCTCAGTTCGGTATCAAAAGTAGAGCTCAGCTCGGTATCAAAAAGTAGAGCTCAGCTCGGTATCAAAATTGTGGTCCCGCAGCACAGCCCTCGCACGAGCAATCCGTGCTGTGCTCTAATTCCTTGGGGGCCCACCAATCCTCTTCAGGGAATTCGACTGTGGGGCCCGCCCCGTGCTCTTCAGATTGATGACCTGCAAAATCATCTAAAAGAGGTGCACACGTGGGATGAGCTCACTAGCTCAGTAAGTGAAAAGAAGGACCACACAACAGTCCATACAACAAATCACAACCATATGCACTATATGCTATGCAATTCATTTTAAATCACATCCATCTAAACAACATTACTAAGTCCTTGGTTTAGTGCTACTACAACCACAGTGTGCGTATACTTCGGGTACGAGCCGTGAACTCCATCCCGCGATACGCCCATAGGGCTGTCGGAGAAGGCCCATTGTGAGTACTCGAAAAGGTAAAACATGCCGACCACCGGCTCTCAACGTAAAGTAAATGACAGAAATAAAGGTGCTGACTTCAGCAATTTAAAAGCAGTACGATTGGCCCTCTTAAATATACCACCGGGGTTGCCGACTGTCCTAATGACCAGCCGGGCGTATGTCTAACCACCATAGTGACCCGAAAACCGTGACCACTGCTTCCCCCCAAATGGTAACCCAACACCTCAACCCCTGCTGGGAAGGGTCGTAGCACGGGAAGATGATAATCCTACACCGCATGCTCCTATATGACATAGTACGATTGCATAGTGCCTCCGTGTCCCATTCCACGGGCCACCAATGCACTCGTTTCCAAGCCGACTATGGCATCTAGTCTACTAATGCATTATGCACAATGATGTCATCATTCATCACATATTCACATCATCATTTGACATTAAGAAAATAAACACAACACACAAGTCATAACAATATGAGGATGGCTAAGTTACACATAATTCGCATGATGACATGACTAGTCTAGATACAATTAAATGAATTCCAAACAAGCCTTAACATAATGCCAAACGTCCTCTCCGCACTTACTTTTTATGTACAAAGACTCACGCCCGGTACGGGTGAGATCCGGTGCGAGAAGCGTAAGTTTTGGTGAACCTATCATAAGTGAACGGGATTAGCATTTCACCACTTTGGGTCAAAACTAACAAGATTTGATGACAAAATCATGTTTAGAATTATAAAAGAAGGTCGCACGTTCGTTTTGGGTCCATTCGGACGTAAAAATCACGTTGGGAGCCTCTCGGATGGGTCGAACAACCCACCTGTCACGGCCCACCTATCTTCTCAGGTGGGTGGGTCGGCCCACCAGTCGGCCCACCGGTCCTAGCCGAGGGCCTGCCCTCTCAGGCGGGTGCCCTCAAGCTGGCCGTTTGGCCCACCGGTCTCGGCGGAAAAACGTCATTTTCCCTAAAACCTTCCCCAACCTTTGGGAAAATCAAATGGGGCTTTTCCAAACCCATTTTCCACACATTCAAGGTCTCATAAGATGATTCTAACCTAGATCTAAGTTAGATTTAAGGATTGAAAAATCATCTTACCTTCTTTGCTCAAGAACTCTTTCAAAACCCCAAAAATCACTTCTTAGCTCAAGAAATCACCAATGCTTCTCTAACCTTGTAAACACTTCTTCAAATCCTTCAAAATCAACACATAGACCATCTATCAAACCTTAGATTTGTCATTTCAAGGAGGATTTACAAGATCTCAAGGAACTCTACCCAAATCAAGGGTTTTACTTGGGTTTGGTGAAAGTTTAAGAAACATAGCCTTTGCTCACCTCTAATCGTAGATCTCGTGTTGGGGATCACTCTTCCGGCGTCAGAATGGGAAGATCAAACCTCGGCGCCGCTGAAATCCATCTCTTCTTCCTCTTCCTTCTCTTTTCCTCTTATTTCCCTTCTTTTCTCTCTCCTCTTTACTCTTCTCACCAAACGTCCGAGTGTCATAAATGAGAAAAAGGAAAAATATAATGATAGTTATTTATACCTTTTAAGACATCTTGTAACTTCATGGGAGGGTCACTCAGGTGGGCAGATGTGCCCACCTGTGACCGCCCACCTGAGGGCCGAAAATTGGCCAACAAGTGGGATTTTGATGGAATTCGTCTCTCGGCACGAATTTCACTCTCGGCATAAGATATAATATACGTATGCGCTTTAAGATACGGCTACATACCTGCTTTATCCATATATGGTCTTATGATATGTGCATGTACACGGCTTGGGTACACCCGTCTCCTCTGGCACTGGCTCGGACTTGTCTGGCCAGCCTGTGTTCAAAGTCACCCTTACCATCATGGTCCATAAAGAACCCGCCTTAACCCTCTCCGATTCGGGTCCTGCATAGTTAAACCGGGTCAACCGTGTAATCAGACCGGGTTTAAGAAGTAGGGTATTACACTGTTATTTAGTGGTATTGAGTTTGTAATGAAGGCATACAAATTATTTATCAAACTTTGGATTAGTTTATTGGAGGCTAGTTCCCTCGAAGAACCAAAATATCTAGCTTGCATATCTCTTTTATTTACTTGCCAAGATAAGGAAGAACAAATAGAAAGGGTTGAGTAGGGGGTTAAGACAGTTGGCTAAAGAAAACATCATCGACCAAAGTGAGTCATCCAGACACTACACTAGGTCCTCAGGTCGAGTACGTAACATAAATGAGTCTAGTGAGACCTTCCACCAATGAGGGGGCCAACCTAATAGATCTAGTTGTCAGTGAAGTTTCCAGTAGTGATTGCAAGGTCAAAGAAGAGAGAAGGGTTCATAGAGCCACTTGAGAAGGGCCTGATTGCCAAGATTTTGGCACCAATTGTGAAACCAATTGCAATAAGAGCAATGGTGCCTAATGAATCTTTTTTGGGGTCTACAACAATTGAATAAATTGTGAATAGCCTCTTATAATGAGTTTGGATCATCCGCACGTATGTTCACCTAGAGGTACATTTGAGGATCCAACACCTATTCCAATTCCTGTCGTTAAAAGGGTGAAGAGGGGTATATATGGAAGCATAAAGTAAAGGTGATGGATCCTCACAGTACATCCAAGTGAACATACGTGCAATGGATCTAAATTCCTCTTATAATCAAATACGCTATACTTGATCAATTATAAAAATTACTTGACCATAATTAATCATAAGATGGTATAATCTTATGCCAACCACTGCTAGCTCAGTTTGTTAAGGTGTTGCTTGAAGCAACTATCATCATCGTATATCTTGAGTTGAAGTCTCCATCCCCACCCAAAAAGAAAAAGAAAAATAAATAAATAATAATAATAATAATAATAAGAGAAAATTGCAATGCCACACCTTATACTTTTTGAAATACCAAAGACACCCTTTGATGATTTAAAAAATATCAAATCCATCCCTACCATTAGCCATTCCTATTAAGTGATGGAATATCTATTAATTATTGTTTAAAACACCCAAAACACCCACACTCATGGTGAGTTGACCATCTTACCCTTGCCCCTCCTTCTAAACTCATAAACATCTGGCTGGTTCACAAAACAGAGAAGGGAGCTTGTGCTACAGCCATCGCCATTGCCAAAACCTGTAACTATCCACTTCTCCAGCCTCTGGCATGAGATCGTGTGCACCCCTCCCCTCCAGTGAAGGATCATGACTACTCATCTTGTCCGGCGAAGGTATTTCCTTCAATGGTTGTAAGTTAGGGTTTTTCTTCCATCTTGGAAAGTAAGAGCTTTATTTTAGGGTTTGTCTTTCATCTTACATAGTTCATATCTCTATTCAAATTTTTGGTTTGTTTCTGTAACCATGTAATCTTAGACTTGATTAAACAAAATTAATTTGTGGTTTTGGGATTCTATTATCTAACTATTGGGTTTTGGGGTTTTATTCTCTCATTATTGGGGTTCTATTTTGATAAAATTAAAACGCCTCTGTGGAAAGATGGTAGTAAATGAAACAAATATGGAGAATATCACAAATCCTTGCATTATAAAACTACTCTACAGCATGCACATCTGGGATATTAAAGTTGATTTAGTTCTCTTATGGATTTTTCAATAGTAATTCCCATCTTAATCACAAGTCAAGGTCGTTAAATGCCAGCCCCAGCAGAATCAGGGGTTGGGCTGTATTGATCAGGTTTGACTTGATCCAGAGTGCTTTTAATCCTTCAAGTAAGAAATCACAAATTAATTTTGTAGTTGATAGTAGTGAAAATACCAAAAAAAAAAAAAAATCTAAGAACGCTCAGGTTTTTTTTGTTTTTTTTTTTTTTTTTTGTTAAGGATTTAAAGTTGCCATTTTTCCCATTTTTTGCAAGTTGAATGCATTAGAAAAGCAATGCTAGAACATCTAGTTCTACTACTTAATATTAGCCCAAGTCACTGAAATTGGACTCCTTACCTTGTAATGAGTCCAACTAGCTTCAATTTATGAGATTACATGATTCCATAAACAAACCAGCCATTTGAGTCCTTGATTTCTCTTATTTTGTTGGGTTTTGTTCAAATCAATATCCCTTATTTTTTAGCAACTCATTAAAATTTTTGGCATATTTGTAATTCACTTTTACCATGTTTAATTTGTAGATAACTGATGTCTACCATGAGTGTTAATGACAACAACCAAAGTGGGTTAAGGTTTATGAACGTAAGATGCAACTGTCCCGAACCCAAAAGGGCGTTGGTGTGAATTTCTGAGTCCAGAGATAATCCAAACATGTTGTACTACTGCTGCCCAGAAGCACCAAAAGGATGTCGATTCTAATCATGATGTGATCCTGTAGCTGCATCAAGACTTTTATCTTAGACAACTAATTCACAAACAATTGTTGGTGAAAGAATCCAAGATTAACAAATGAAAGAAGAGATTCGTGCCTTGAAGAAAAGAATTAAGCATCTAGAGAAAGCATATGAAACGATGAAGATTGTAACTTGTGTGCTTATGGTGGTCTGTTTAGTGTTAAAAAATAATCTTACAATGTTTAATAGTGAAGTTGTGTCGAGTCTGTACTTGTTTGAACTTAATGAAATCGTTTCTTCTCTGTTCTTGTTATTAAGTTATTGGTCAGCTTTAACCATAAATCTAAAATTGAACAGGCAGCATTTTGATGGAGAGGGGGCCATCATTGTAAGTTTTTGAAACTAACACATTTCAACCCAATTCTGACCCTAAACGAGCAACATTTTGGTTATAACATGACATCAATATATACCTATAAATAATACCAAAATGACATCCCATATCTGACAGTAAATGGATAACATCTTAGTTAAATACCTGTAACATTACACACCTAAAACTAACATATTTCATCACAACCAGAACCATAAGGAAACATCCAAAACATATCCATGAATACCTGTTCATAACATATTCCATATAACCATGTTTAGTATGAAATAGAAATAGTTCTAAAAATCAAATCCATAACACATCCAAAACCATAAGGAACCATTCAACTGTCTTAAACTCATAAAAGCTTAATTAACACATCATTGTTCTCTTGTTCTTAATTAAAACATTCAGATTGCTTGTGCTTCATTTCTTCCCCCGCTCCCTTGCTGTACTCTTTACTCGATTGGTCTTTTACTTGGTCAGTACCTTGTCATGTAAATACCCAACTGTGTCTGCCATAGATGTCTATGATTTATTCATTTGTTGCGATGTTCTGATCTCATTTTGATTCTCTCCTTTTTATTTCTTCTACATAACATAAAATAAGTATGAGATACTTATTAAACAAGTTTCAATTAAATAGAGAAAGTAAGTTGCATTTATCTTCATACTTTTCTTTTTACTAGTACATCCTGTTGGTGGCTATATCGACTGTATAGAGAAGGCCCAAAGTCTCTGCCCAGATCTCGACTCGATCCATGAGTGTTCGGTTACAAAGGGGGATGCTATAAGTAATAAGTGAGCACATTCTCTCTCAAGGCGTCTTTTGGGGGATTGGCAGCGACCGTACACTTAAGGCCCAACAAGTGGTATCGGAGTAGGTCACAGGTTTGAGTTTCCTGGGGCCCAGGTTCGCAACTTTAGCGGGGGATTGTTGGTGTCTGATCATCTCTTTGTATGTATCCATGTATTTTCTAATAGTAAAAAATGGATCACAATAGTTGACCAACTCTCCCCTTGTGTATGATATAGAAGCTGTAATATGGAGATAAGGTATACCAGTGGTTTTTTAAATTCTACAATCACATTTATAATCTTTCAGATTAACCACAAATATGTTTCCAAATTTATTTAAGACCTCAAATTAACCTTCACCTATCGATTGACACCTGCTATGCATTTGCTTCTTGCTGAACCTTGTTCAACTTCACCATAACCCTTGGTGTTACTTTAGGATGTGTTTGGTTGTATAATTCGTTGGAGTTATATTTCTCATTTGGCATTGATTCCGTAGGGAGTAGTTCTGTTGATTTTTTTTTTTTTGAGTTATTTTGGAAACTGTTTGGTTACCCATAATTCTGTTATGTATTTCTTCTTGAAAACTATTTAGTTAGCCTAAATCTCTGAGGATGATTTTATAGATTTAGTTATTAAAAACTGTTTGGTTACTTAATATGTTAATCAAACATGGTCGAACTGTTTCTAAAGAAACGGTAAAAAAGTGAAATGGCTGCCTAAAAGATATGAACGTGTGCAAAATACGTGCCAATGCCATAGCTAATATACTTATTTGGGAAGCCAACTAATAAAACTACTATTCATGTTACACTTATGATGCAACTGGAGAAGTAGAATTCAGATATGTAATTGAAGACCCAAAGTTGAAATTCTTCTATACCTCTCATGGTAGAATATGTGGCCTAACTGCCAAGTCTGTTCAATGTGGGACTGGTATAACGGAATTTGAACTCTCATTTTTCACCCAGGAACTCTGTTCAAATGGTCTTGAATCTTGATACATCCACCAATGTGTCTCAGCTGTCCTGTGCAAGAGTTCTAGATTCCATGACTATGGGTGCGAGTGCTCGATTGCGAGGAACACAGATTGGTGACACCTTCTGAAGCACCTCTTATAGTCTTAGCACTTCCAAGTAATTTTATGTATTGTACCTTGCAAAAAATACTTTAATTCTCTCTTTTATTTGCAGACAGATTTTTTAATTAGGAGATTTAACATACCAAACCCTCAATTTAACAAACCATCAACCATAATTTAGATGGATACAATACAAGATCAATTACAGAATAGATAGAGATGGGAAGAAGTGGGGGGTCAGTAGCCGTCGTCCCATGATAGAGATGGAGAGAAGTGTTGATGTGGTAGATTGAGATGGTGAAACCCATCAATTTGCTCTCACATAAAATTTTCACAAAACCTTCTAAAGTGGAGCTAAAGATAGGAAAACTAGGGCCTCAAGTTGGAAGAAGTTCTCATACTTGAATTAGATAAATAAATTCTTTAAGTCAAATATATAAACACATATAAATAAACAGAAACGAAAAAGCAAAATTTGGGTTTAGAAATGCCTTAAAAACTGCTCTGAGGAACTTGGAAACAATGCACCTATCAAATTCTTAGATAAACCAATAGATTATGTATTTAGTAGGAAGTCATCACACTAAACGAAAGGTAGGAACTGTAACGAGATACAAAAATTAACCTTTATGGCAAGAACAAAATACATTTAACAAAACTCAACCATGAACTTAATATATTAAACACATAGAGGAGATATTCATTGATCAAGAACCATTCCCATCACAGAAACCCTAGAAAACGAAATCTTGTAGTTAAAACCCTAAATTCCAGAGTTATCAGATCAAAAGAAAGAAATTATGGGCAAAAGTATAGAACCCGAGAGATTACAATCGTACTTGGTAGTTGATATTCCCCAAGTAATGGTCAAATTAAAAGAACGATGTAGACACCTAATTTTGTCACCCCCCCCGGTGATGATGACACAAGAAGAATTGCATGTTGGACATTTTAGACTTGGAGAATTTTGAGCTTAGAGTAGAAAATGACCATTTTTTTTCCTATAAAATTTCAAGAGAAAATGTTTTCAAAAATTAGAATTTGATGTTGTGGATTATTGTTGTTTGTCCCCTCAGGTCGGACATTACACTTTGATGTGAAAACTATACGAATCGGCGCCCGGTTCTCTCTTTCATTTTATGATCCGGGTCCCTATTTTATGCATATTTTTGTAAAGGTCCTCGGTCAAGACTGTCACACCCCGTTCACATAGAACCGGGCCAGTGACCGGGTTAACACCGGTTAACCCAAACCTGCCAGGATCATCTGATACAGTATTCCACCACAACATACACACAACTAAGAAAAAGCTCATCAGTTCAGCGGAAGACTTGGTTTACCTGTGAATATTCTCAAAATATTTGATACCCGAATTGTGATACAATAGTTAAATACATGTGGGCCCGAAGGCATGATATTTACACAATAAGAGTATAATTCACATATTAAGTACACAAAAGGAATCATCAAAAATCAGAGTCAGCTCAGCTCGGTATAAGAAGTAGGGCTCAGCTCGGTATCTGGAGGTAGAGCTCAGCTCGGTATCAAAGGGTAAAGCTTAGTTCGACATCAAAAGTGGAGCTCAGCTCGGTATCAGAACTACGATCCCGCAGCACAACTCTCGTACGAGCAATCAGTGTCGTGCTCTAACTCCTCAGGGACCCACCAGTCCTCTTCAGGGAACTCAACTGTGGGACCCGACCTGTGCTTTTCAGATGGATGACCTGCAAAATCATCTAAAAAGGGGTGCACACGTGGGATGAGCTCACTAGCTCAGTAAGTGGAAAGATGGACCACACTGCAGTCCACACAACAAATCACAACCATATGCACTATATGCTATGCAATATATTTTTAATCACATCCACTTAAGCAACATTACTAAGTCTTTAGTTTAGTGCTACTACAACCACAGTGCGCGTATACTCCGGGTACAAGCCGCGAACTCCATCCCGCGATACGCCTATAGGGCTGTCGGAGAAGGCCCACCATGAGTACTCGAAAAAATAAAAACATGCCGACCACCGGCTCTCAACATAAAGTAAATGACTGAAAATTAAAGGTGCTGACTCCAGCAATTTAAAAGCAGTACGATTGGCTCTCTTGAATATACCACCGGGGTTGCCGACTATCCTAATGACCAGTCGGGCGTAACGTCTAATCGCCACAGTGACCTGACAACTGCGACCACTACTTCCCCCCAAATGGTAACCCAACACCTTAACCCCTGTTGGGAAGGGTCGTAGCACGGGAATGTGATAATCCTAAACCGCATGCTCCTATATGACAGTAGTACGATTGCATAGTGCCACTGCGTCCCATACCACGGGCCACCATTGCACTCATTTCCAAGCCGACTACGACATCTATTCTAATAATGCATCATGCACAATGATGTCAACATTCATCACATAAGCATATCATCACTTGGCATTTAGAAAATAAACACAACACCCATGCATAACAATGTGAGGATGACTAATCTACATAGCATTTTCATGATGGCATGGCTAGACTAGATACAATTAAATGAATGCCAAACATTGCCTTGAAACAAGGCCAAACGTCCTCTCCCCACTTACCTGTAGTGTACAAGGACTCACGCTTGGTACGGGTGAGATCCGGTGCGAGAAGCGTATGCTTTGGTGAACCTAACATAAGTGAGCGGGGTTAGTATTTCTCCACTTTGGGATTAAGATTAACACGATCCAATGACAAGATCATGTTTAGAATCCTAAAAGAAGGTCACACGTCCGATTTGGGTCCAATCAGACGTAAAAATCACATTCGGAGCCTCTCGGGTGGGTCGGACAGCCCACCTGTCTAACCCACTAGTCAGACCCACCGGTTTGGACCGACAGGTAGGTTGGCCCATCGGTCGGCCCGTCGGTCTGACCCATCGGTTGGGCCTGAGGGCCCTGCTAAGACCGAAGAGCAGGGTGGCCCGCCGGTCGGCCAGCCTGTTGGGCCCGTCGGTTGGGCTCGAGGGCCTTGCCCTCTCAGGCGGGTGCCCACAGGCGGGCCAAATGGCCCACCGGTCTTGGCGAGAAACTGCTGTTTCTTCCTAAACTTTTTCCAACCTTTGGGGATTCAAATGGGGCTTTTTCAAACCCATTCTTCACTCATTCAAGGTCTCATAAGATGGTTCTAACCTAGATCTAGGTTAGATTTAAGGAATGGAAAGCCATCTTACCTTCTTTGCTCAAGAACACCTTCAAAACCCCAAAATCACTCCAAATCCACAATGCTTCTCCAACCTTGTAAATACTTCTTCAAATCCTTCAAAATCAACACATAAATCATCTATTAAACCTTAGATTCATCATTTCAAGGGGGATTTACAAGATCTCAATAAACCCTACCCAAATCAAGGGTTTTTACTTGGGTATGGTGAAAGCTTAAGGAACCCAGCTTGTGCTCACCTCTAAACGTAGATCTAGTGTTGGAGATCACTCTTTCGGCGTCGGAATGGGAAGATCAAGCGTCGGCACCGCTGAAATCCCTCTCTCCTTCCTCTTCCTTCTCTTCTCTTCTTCTTTCCTTTCTTTTCTCTCTCCTCTTTACTCTTCTCACCAACGTCCGAGTGTCATAAATGAGAAAAGAAAAGAAAAACATAAATGCTATATATATACTTCTTAAATAACTAAGTAATTCACATGGGTGGGTCACTCAGGTGGGTGGATGCGCCCACCTGTCCACCCACCTGAGGCCCAAAACTTGGCCAACAAGTGGGATTTTGACAGAATTCGGCCCTCGACACGAATCTCACTCTTGGCATAAGACGTAATATACGTATGCGCTTTAAAATACGGCTACATACCTGCTTTATCCGTACATGGCCTTATGATAGGTGCATGTACACGGCTTGGGTACACCTGTCTCTTCTGGCACTGGCTCAGACTTGTCGGGCCAGTCGGTGTTTAAGGTCACCCTTACCATCATAGTCCATAAGGAACCCGCTTTAACTCTCTCCAGTTCGGGTCCTGCATGGTTAAACCGGGTCAACCGTGTAATCAGACCGGGTTTAAGAAGTAGGGTATTACAAAGACCACAATCATGTCTTACATCATTGGATAGTGCTCGGACTGAGCTTTCCAATGACATATTGCACGTCAAATTCTGACTAACGGTTTGAAAGAGGATGGCCCCATTAAGGTTTTGGCTAACTTCTTCCCTCTAAAATCAAATATTCTCCAAGTCCAAAAGTTTAATACATTAATCCTTCCTTGAGTCAGGAGATCTAGTCCGGTTCGGTTCGATTTGGGACTTGAAGCACAAGGGTTATCTCCCTTTGTTTCTTGATTAAAGCCGGGTTTAAGGTATTTATTTATTTTTCCTTTTTTTCTCCCAATAGCGATTTAGAATTAGTTTAATTAATAGATTAGCTTCTGATTTATTAATCGATTCGTTTAGGTTTAATTAGGTTCAATTAGTTTCAATTCGGTTTAATGTGATTTATTAGATATAAATTGGTTTATTCCGATTCAATTAGGTGTATTTAAGTTTAATTAGATTTAATTTGATTTAGCATGGTTTATTAAACGTGAATTAGTTGATTCCGGTTCAATTGGGTTTATTTTGTTTTAATTGGGTTCAACATAGTTTGATTTGGATCATTGGGTCCAACCCTTGATTTTTGCTAATCCGGTTTTTTTTTCTTTTGTAATTTGGTTTGTTTTCTATTACTATTATTTCTTGGTTTAATGAGTCAATTGTATTTGTGGTTTAATATATTTACATTACTAGGTTTGATCTGATTTAGTTTTCTTTTTATTACTTTTTTTTTTGGACCCTTAGATTAGGATTTCAAGCCCTAATCTCTTTTCCCATCTCCTCTTCTCCTTTTCCCTTTCCTTTTTTTCTTCCTGCTGCTGCAACCCTTAAACAACAGCAGCCGACCCTTTCTTCTTCTTATCCTTCCTCTCACTTCTATCTCTCATTATACCCCCACCACTAATCCACCACAGCAAAAGTCTAATCCCTTCCTATCTTCTTTCCCTGATGACATCAGAACCAAAGTCATTGATAAAATTCTCCAGTCCTTTCTCCATCTTAGACCACGCTCTCGTCCTAGAACTGCATACGAGTATCTACTCTCCCACACCCTTGCAAATACAAATCCTCTTCCCCTTGCCCTTGCGATCATTCAACGCGTTCTGCGCTCTAGCTGCACACCGGTTCCACAAACTCACCTCTCCCTATCATCCGCATGGCTTTCTTCTTCTTCTCTTCTTTTCTCTTTTACCATAGCCGAACCCTCTCCACTCCCTTCTCCTTCCTTTCTTTCTCCTTAACCATACCTGCAACTCACCTTTCTCCTCATTTCTTCTTCTTCTTCTTCTTATTTTATTTTCTTGTTTTTTGTTATTTCTTTAATTTGCTGATTAGATTGTCCATATTTGTAATGCCCACAACCTGTTATTTCATTTATGTTTTCTATCTGGAATCTTCCCCTCTTTTATTTTTTTATTTTATTTTTTTGTTATCAATTTTGGTTTGATTTCAGGTCTGTAATGTATCTAGTCCTAGAACTTAGGTTTGGGATTCCTCTAATTTTAAAATTTAAAATCAAATGATTTCATTTTATTTCCCTCTAAATAATGTATGGAACGTAGTCTAGGGCGTATGTTAGCAAGGGCGTGGCTGGCCCCCCCTCAAACTGGCTCATAACATTAGATGCGTATTGGGGATTTAGGTTTTCCTACTATCTCCTATCTTTTGCACTCCAACCCTCACTCGTATTAATATAGTACTAATCTAGATTGATTAAAGTAATGTAGTTAACGTAATTAGTCATTTCAACTGTTGTTTATTTAATTGTGGTTTGTTAATTCAGCTTTTTAAATCACTGTATTTGATTTCTTCATTCAATTCAATTTATTAAACTTGTGTAATTACCAATCTTTTTCCCTCTTGTGGTTTGTTTATTTTAATCAATCAACTAATTAGTTATTTAATGTAGGATAATTAACTAGATTAACTAGGGTTTTGAAAAATGTTTAACTCATCTTAGGATTAGCTCAAGGTAAACATAATTAGTCCAATTAGGTTTCATAATTAATTTAATTAAACCTTAGGTTTAGTTTAATCCTCCTATACTAGATTAGGTAGATTAGTAAAAATGCATTCATTTAATGTAATTAATCCATTTCACTTTTATAAATCAATTAGATCTCATTTAATTTATAAATCTTTTTACCAATTAGATTAAGTAGGATTGCAATGATTTATTTCACAAATTACTAGGGATTGAGATTAACCATTTAATTCATTCAATTTAGGATCTCACAAATTCATTGATCATCCATCTAGGTTAGGCTCAATTAATCGAATTAGTTTAATTTAGGGTTTCATAAGTTGCTAAACTAATCCTAGGTTTAGGCTTATTTAATTAGCTTAATCTAAGACTCATAATTCATTGATTAAATCATTTAGGGTTTTTAATTTTTAATTAGCGTAATCATTTCATTATTTTCATCATAACCTAACTAGCATCATTTAGACACTTGGCTTAGGGTTTTCACATGTCGTGCTTAGATACCTAGTTTAGGGTTTTCAGTGACCTAGATTTAGGACTAGTTAGTAGGGTACAAATAAACTTTGGTCAAACAAAAAGAGACCGGCCTTAGGGCCGAGCAGACTGGGTGCTTAACACCTTCCCAGTCTATCACTTGACAGTTGTCCATAATCTTGGTGCAAACCAGCCTTATCCATCAAAATCATTAGTCTCTCTCCCTTGATTGGGGAAGACATTTATGGGTTCTAGACCCTTTCTAGGTGGCGACTCCCTTTTATCCATAACGTGTATCCCCCCTTGGCATTTTGATGATCAGTGGATACTATCTCATCTCATAAGGGTCGAACCCTAGCGTGTGTACACGCGCTACGCGCCATATCGCGATCCCGACGGAGGTCCATGATAGCTACAAACGAAAATCTGAACAATAAAGCAGCCAATACTCAGAAGAGAAGATGAAAAAAACCACAAATGTTCCAATCAAGGTAGGCGAAGAAGAGGTCGAATCCACTACTCAAAAGGAGAAAGTGGAACTCCAAATCAGAACAGTGATGGGGAGAGCAAGGAGGTTTGGCCTTCAGCATTGGTGTTGAGGTTTGGCCATGGGCAGTCTTCAGCGTTGATGAGAGGAAGAAGGTTGCCTGATTTTTGTAATTCTTCTGAATGACCACTTAAGAAAAACTATTTATATGAGGGGTAGAATTATGTGTCAAAAATGAGTTTTGTTATTTACCTAATTTCTTATATTAACAACATTTAGCTTTAGGTAGGTGTTTAAAAGGAATTAGTATGTTTAAGTAGAAGCAACTCCTAAAACAACCAAACAGTTAAAAAAAAAGAGAACCGTGTTTCACAAGAAAGACACTCCAACGATTTATACAATCAAACACATCCTTACCCTCCCACATGGATGCCTTCTCATATCTCCTATGTAGTCCACTCATGAATTTCACTCTTAGCTGATCTCCTTAAGTCTCCCACCCAGTGATTAAATGGCTCAATCATATTGTTTGTGATATGGTCACTCCTTGCTCCTACATCAAAGGCATGCCTTAACCACAACCTCGAGGGGTTTTCAATCAAATACAAGTATGCTTCATTCTTAATCTCTTTGACACTATTCATTTCCTTTTCAAACTGAGGTTCAATTGAAGCTTGTGAGGCTGCCCAAAAATGTAGTCTCAATAGTATACCAGGATGCTTTGCCTTCAGGTTTTGATATAGATGTCTACTGCAAATTCTTTGGTGAGCATAAGGGAATACTGTGAAAATTACATTTGATAATCCCTACACAAAACATAAGGAAAATCTTAGTGACATATCATCACTGTCATGAAAATAAATGAAAACAAATTAGATGAAAATAAATATGTATACACAAATATAAGAATATATATATATATATATATATATATCTTCTGTCTGTCTAACATGAATGTGAGTGATATATCATCACTATCATCGAATAGAGGAAAAATATATCTAGAAACCACATCCAACTGTCCTTACACTCAACTTTAACTACATCATATGCAAGAGGAAAAATACCATGGTTCCCATCAATAAATATTGCACTCAACAGAACTCCTCTATGTCTGCCCTTGAGGTGGCAGCCATCAAGACCAATGAATGATCTACATCCTTTCAAAAAACCCTTCTTGCAAGATCAAAATAGATAAACAATCTTTTAAAAATTTGATTATTTGACATACGTTTCCTGATCTTGAATTGGAGCTTAAAAATACTCCCAACATCCTTCTCAAGTACCAACCTGGCATAAGCATGTAATTTTACATACGACTTCAAATGGTTTCCTTCATTAATCTCTTGGGTAATCTTGCATGCCCTGTACAGCTTAGTGTAGTGAAACTGTAGACAATATATTTTCTGCATATGATCAGCCATGGTCTCTATTTTCATTTCTGGTTCAACCCTCAGCTGTTGAAGAAGTTTCATAGCTATCCATCTAGATGTAGCAGACTTGTTCTTGGTTGCCTTAATATATGTATGCACTGGATTATCTGTATTTATCATATAGGTGACACCATCTGATATTGGTGAAACATGTAATCTCCATGAACAATTTGGCGCTCTGCATATAACTGTAACTCTAGCTTATTCAATTTTTAGTCTGATAATATCAAACCCCTCTTGTAGTATATTCTCTCAAAGCTTTCCTGAAATGATGTACATTTCCATACACATTACCTTCAGCTATCTTCACCTTGCCACCTTCACCCATATAATTCTGTTCACTAAATTTATTATAACACTCTTCAGATTCATATCCAGGTAGGTCATCATCAATAGAATCCTCAACAATTTTCCCATACCCATCATTCTCTGTAGCTTCACTGTCATTCTGACTATCTTCTCTTTTACTTTCATCATCCCACTCATCTTCGCTGCCCATTTTTCAATCTTCATCAAATTCAACCATGGAGTCATCTGAACATATATTGCTTTTGCTAACGGCCATAATAACCTCATTAGACCCTCTCAGTCTCTTACTAGTAGCTTCACTTCTACTACTAATTCTTCTACTAGAAGTAGCAGTGCTCCTACACCTTGCAATAGTCATGGTACCTTTAGCTTCCCTAGCAGTAGCTATAGCACAAGCAGTAGCACTTCTATTTCCACTGCTACTACTATTAGCACTAATAGGAACCCTACATACAACAATTTTCCCCCTATTCTGACTAGGACCAGCACCATATTGTTGTAGAAGCTATTGACATTTTCAAACAGTTTCACCATCAGGTTTAACATCTCTATCATTAACCAGACTGCTAGAAAATCGGTTGACTATAAATTCATCGGTTGCAGACTTGCTGTGAACAAGATCATCCACATACATATTTATGAAATCACAATTATGTAAACCTAATAGCTCATACACTGATGGATCATCTGTTACCTCCCTTATCTCATTATTTGGTAGTATACGCTTCACTTTGAAAACTACATTGTGACCCATAGGGACATGAGCGATAAGTTCATTGTAGATGTCATACACCATGTTCAAGTATTCGTATAAGTCTGCGTCAACAATTTTAACTACCGTCTTCAAACTCCAATGGTATTGGATAGCACACTTAACAGTCATTGCTAGAGAAAATCAAATGTGAAAACAGAGAAGATCAGGAACAATACTTAGTACTCATCAATACTAATGATTGGATTGTAAATGTCAACCAACAAATAAAACATGAAAAAACAACAACTACCAGTGATACATGTTTCTCAAACAACACAAAACAGATATCAATCAATCAAATCAATATAAAAAGAAAAGAAAGATCTTTAAAATCTTTATCCATAACCTTTGAAAATAACAAAAAATGGCTTCTAAAACCAACATTCACACTCAGATAAAACCAACTCTATTAATTAATATCAAAAGTGAAAGGTAACAGAAGTAATTTTCACTCAAGTGTACATCTCATCCTATACCTACAATAATGCTCTTTTGCAAGGCCAATTAGATGCTAATCAAATAATTCAAACCTTGTAATCAATTGCAGAAAGCATAATAGAGCAACAAGACCACTCCAAAAGTATAAAAGAAGTTCAAAATCAGCATTTAAGTACTGTCCAGGAAAAATTGTAACCATGTTTAATTCTCCCAGGCATTTTAATTGCTGGAATAAATAGTTTCAGAATGTAAACCAACTACCTAATTACCTAGAGAGATAACAAAACTAGCAATGGCAATCCACAAACAAAATTTTAGAATCCAAAAACAAAACCATAAAACAAACATCAAATCTCTATTGTAACACAAAGAACTTAAATGATAGCAACACAAAGAATTTAAATGATAGCAACACAAAGAACTTAAATGATGGCAACACAAAGAAATAGAGCAGTAAAAATCCTATAAATCAAGCTATTGTAGAATTAATTATACGACAGTAAACCTGAGATGAATCAACGCCAGTTGAGTCGACTAATAGGGAAGAGCGAAACTAGGGCTTCTTAAAATTTTGGGATAAACTTCCTTTCTTCCTTCTTCGACGGTTTAAAAGGTAGCAAAACCTGAGATGAACTCGTTCGAAAGTGTGTTTGGTGAAGATCAATTCAGAGCTGAAGCCATTGAAGATCAACTCACTCTCAGAGATGGGACGAAATATCAGAGAGAGGTTTGAGATGGCAATGGTGATGAGAGAGAGAGAGAGAGAGAGAGAGAGAGAGAGAGAGAGAGAGAGAGAGAGAGAAAGAGAGAGAGAGATCTGAGATGGCGATGGCGATGGCGAAGGCGAAATACTCTCATATGTTGCTCTTCCCTATCAAGAATGCCTGTACGATCCTCCCAAGTCGAGGTTTAGGGTTTCAACAAGGGATGATGATGGCAATGGCGATGGAGAAATACTCTCATATGCTGCTCGTCCCTATCAAGAATACCCGTACGATCCTCCCAAGTCGAGGTTTAGGGTTTCAGCAAAGGATGGCGATGGCGATAACTGCTGGTCTGTCTTTCTTTTCTCTGTTTTGTGAAGCATTAGTTTGTGAGTCAGTTTAGAAGAAGGGGCAAGGGTAATATGGTCAAGTCACCATGAGTGGGGGTGTTTTGGGCATTTTAAACAATAACTAACAGATATCTCATCACTTAATAGGGGTGTCTTTGGTATTTCAAAAAGTTCAAGGGGTGGCGTTTCAATTTTCTCTAATAATAATAATAAATGAAAAAAATCCCCCCTCCTATGCAGCCCTTCGTTGAGTTGGGATTCCACCTCGGCTGCCCTTAGGCTGCCATCCTAGTTGGCTTATGAGTCCTTGATAGGAAATGTCCAGCAGTGAGGATCACAGTTCCAAGGATCAGCATTGGATCAACAAAATCACATGGATCAGATCGATATTGGTGGAGGCTATGCCGATTTTAGAACGCTCTTGTATCGGTGGATCATTACGAACCAAGGGTACAAATAAATAAATATCAATTTTAAAAATAAAAAAACTGGGATAAATATGTCCTCCAAACTCATTATAAGCTATGTTACAAAGATGAAGCTCTAATGGTTGCTTCACAACTGTCATATGGATACATTAAGTTTGGTTCAACTTCAAGCCTTCATCTTGCTAGCTAGGTTGAGGTTACTCCTTATCCCTCTTTGATGCTGTCTATTTTTGAATTCGACCGATTGAATTGGATTGGAATCGGCTGAATTTGATTCCCAATTCCTAATGATGCTTGATTCTCGATTCAAAAAATTGGCAATTTCTAGGGGCCCGTTTGATAACGTAACTGTCGTTTCTGTTTCAAGAAACGGCAGAAACATAAATTTTCGTTTCTAGAAACAGAAACGGAATTGAAGGTGTTTGATAAGTCATGTTTTTATAAGTCGATAGTAACCAGTGAAAGAATGACCACAAGTCGTTTCCAGAAACGGCGAAACAAGTTGAACTTGTTTCGCCTGGGTCGTTTCTTGAACCATAAATAAGTAAAAATTTCTATTTCTATTTCTGAAAATAAGTGAAACAAAACAGTTTTATCAAACGCTTTTTACTCCATTTCTGCTGTTTCTGGAAACAGAAACGGCAGAAATGCGTTTCTTGAAACGTTATCAAACGGGCCCTAGGATTCCTCAAATCTTGGCCGATTCTAGCCTAATCAAAAGAGTCCAATCCGTTGCTTGTTCCACTTCCTCAAACATTGGCTCTCTCATAGACAAGGTGATGGGCCTCCAATAGGGGTGTTGATCAATGAGTTGATTTGGTCAGAATGAACCCGTTTTGGTCTGCTAATTATTGGGCCAAATTGAAGTTTGAAAACAACCGTTGGTTGAGTTGGTTTAACAGGTTTTATCGGGTTGTTACTAGTTCGGTTCAACCACGTGTTAAGATTAGAATTGCTTTTCGTCCTATATAAAGGACATGAGGGGCCATGGCAATGTTTAAAGGATTCAACAACTGAAGCAAAACCCATATGTCAATTATGTTTTTAGGATTCAGTAATTTAGAACCGTTCTTCAATTATATTCCGGGTTTCAAAAGTTATCAATAATATCATTTTTCTCTGTCTAATTCTTGAAGTCCTTGGAGCAATCGAAGCATAAGGAGAGATCCATCTCGCTTGATCAGAGGTCAGATAATACGTAAGCTTTCTGAAGGCTCTGCTATGCTTGTGCACAAAACTACGGCTAGTTTGTTCAACATCTTCAAGGTAAGGTGGTAAATAATTTTTTGCACGTCCGATGACACCCTTTTAAGATGAATGGTAGTCCAGACTTGAGGGAGTACTAGGAATACTAATGAGGGCATACATCTGATGTCTCAGAATCTCCTAAGCCAAGTCCTAGTATGGAAATTAAGTATCCCGTTTACGAACCAGTCAAACTAAGGGTGTTAATTGGTTTGGTTTCGGTGTATACGGTGTTGTGTGGTTCGATTCGGTTTGATTTACATTTATTTGACTGAAACCAAAACGCACCATTTACTAAACGGTTGCACTTTCTGAAACTGGAATCGTTTAATAAACGATTTCAATTTCATTTCATGGTTTTTAAATGGTGTTGGTTTCACAATTTTAAATGGATTTGATCACGATTTAATCCACACGGTTTCTAAATGGTTGACAATCGGTTTGCTAGTTTATTTGCATGTTTACTAAATTTTGCTTTTGTTGATAAACGCTTCAATAAATTAAATGAGGCATTGAACAAGCAAAGATTTAACTATATAACTACATAATAGGAGTAAATTATTGAATAGATGGTTGAACAACCTCTATGGTCCTTAATTCTTCCCTAAATTAAACCCATCATGTTTTGTCAAAACAACCAAACAACTAAGCAAAAGAAAATATACATGGAGAAAGTGAAATACAAAGAAAACTGCTAATGAACACAACTTATTGTTAGTGTTCTAAAGTTAAAGAGCATGAGGCAATGATGTATATACCGATTCTGCCCCTATCTTAATGCCCTTAACCCTTATTCTATTTAATCACTATAGGGGTTAAACGGGTCAGTTTTGATGATGTAAACGGTTCGGTTTTCATGATGTCAATTCGGTTTGAAACTGATGAGTTAAACGGTTAAAATCGAACTGACTTGTTTAACTAACCAGTCTTAAACTTGAAACCAAAACCAAAGCATTTATTAAACGGTTTTACGATTTCGATGTAAATGGCTCAGTTTAGTTTCGATAAATGATTTTAGTTTCAAATTCACAGCCTTATTGGGAAGAATGTCATAATCAGGCAGTTGGAATATTATTCCTTTGATAGCTACCTGGGAAGCACTGCTCATAGCACAAAATGCCTACTATCACTTCCTTCTATCAGTATATATAAGGAAATATGCCTCAAGTAAGATGGATAATCTCTCTCTCTCTCTCTCTCCAACCTTTCTTCTCTCGTTTGGTCCTAGGACTCACACCTATTGCAACCACACTAATTTAGGCATTGGAGAGTCCTTTGGAGTCCCTCTCTTTTGTTTACTCTTGTCTTTCTTCTTTCATGTCTCATGCCAAAGGAGACGGAAACCAACCCACAACAAATACAATACCAATATGTATCAATCCGAATTAGGTGTGAAAAAAAGAAAAAAAAAGATCCATAATCTACAAATCAGATAGGTATTGGCCACCAATACTGACTCGAAATAGATACGATTGATTGGTTTTTTGATTTCGATGTAAATGGCTCGGTTTAATTTCGATAAACGATCTCAGTTTCAAATTCACATTCTTATTGGGAAGAATGTCATGTCATAATCAGGCAGTTAGGATATTATTCCTTTGATAGCCACCCGGGAAGCACTGCTCATAGCACAAAATGCCTACTATCACTTCCTTCTATTAGTATATATAAGGAAATATGCCTCAAGTAATATGGATACTCTCTCTCTCTCTCTCTCTCTCTCTCTCTCTCTCTCTCTCTCTCTCTCCAACCTTTCTTCTCTTGTTTGGTCCTAGGACTCACACCTATTGCAACCACACTAATTTAGGCATTGGAGAGTCCCTTGGAGTAAAGCTTCGACCCTCTCTTTTGTTTACTCTTGTCTTTCTTCTTTCATGTCTCATGCCAAAGGAGACGGAAAACAACCCACACAAATACAATACCAATATGTATCAATCCGAATTAGGTATGAAAAAAAAAAAGATCTATAATCTACATATCAGATAGGTATTGGCCACCAATACTGATTCGAAATAGATACGACTGATTTGATATCAATACCTAAAACCATAACGTGCTCACAAGAGATGTTAACACCCATTGACGGAGAGCGAGTGAAACAAAGAGAGCAAACCCATGGCAAACTACCACGTACGGCTACAAGCCCTGCTGGATCAACTGGTGCAATATTGGATGTCTAACTTGTATGCAATAACAAACCACCAAAGCATTCAATTCTATCATCAATTTTTGTTTCTTCATAAACCTCAGTTACCTCAATAAAAAAAAAAAAAAAAAAATTGTTGTCAATACTCAACTGGGGTCTAACCACTTATATGAGTGCAATGCACTCAGCTTTCTAACTTCTAACTACCCCATCAAGACAATGAGGCAATAAGGCCATAGGCATGCTTGGTATGTACTTTAAAGAGTTATAACTACCCCATTGAGAGAATGAGGCAACATGATAAGATAAGATTACGTGTGAGTGGGGAACTAATTGTAAGCTATGGCTGATTTAACTCCAGCAAATGCGAAGAGTAGCATAAAAATGAGTTTTACTCTCTTTTGGATCGGTGAAACAACTAGAGAACTTTTTCCCTTTCGAAAGATAGAGGAGCGAAACAATCAAACTATTGATATTGGAAGACCCAAAA